>NC_137922.1:18645284-18662784 GCF_963457725.1 Sprattus sprattus | reverse complement strand
TGGGAGTGGATGGGGGCGGCGGTGGGGGTGAAGGCCGAGGTGGCGGAAGGGATGAAGGCCACGCGGGGGGGCGTTGAGACCCCCGACGAAGGAGCTCCGCCACCCCCGAAGGGCCGGGCCGTCTTGTTGTAGGCGGGCGCGGGGCTGCCCCTGCCGCTGCCACCGCCACTGGAGAAGGGCACGGGGGAGGCGGAGGTGTGTGTGATGGGCACAGGCTTTATGATCTCCTGGGGCTCAGCCTGAGCAGGTCAACAGAGACACACACAAACACACACACGTGCAACATGCTCAAAACACTCACACATACACATACACAGTGGCACAGCAAATACATGCAAGGCTACAGCTCCCACAGCCCAGTGTAGCATCGCGGAAGAGTTTAATCTACTCTTCTGGATTATAATCCCACAGAGCGATGCCACACGTGTAAATGCAGTAGCAGACAGGTGTTAACTGTGCTGTGGCGCTGAGATCACACGTTTGGATTAGCGTGCCTGATCGGAATGTGAACACTTCTGCATCCATACTGAGGGGCTTCAAATACATGATTTTCAAACAGATCCACACAAACACTGAAACGTTATATGTGTGCAGCTACGTACATTAATTACAGATAAAATGATATAACTGTTCATATCTTACAAGTGTGTAGAGGTGTGGAGGTTACCACATACCTTAGCATCTGCCTTTGGAATACTGGTGCCTCTGCAAAAAGTCAAAAGGGAGAAGGAATTAATAATGAATGCAGTGTACTAAAATATGGGACACTTACATTTGCAAAAAGGATATCAACACAAAAGAGCCTCCAAGAGACTCTGAAACTCAGCATCCTTGAGAAAGATTGCCTGCTTACATTAACACAAACCTATGTGGCCAGTGGAAAATCCCAAAGAACCCTCAGAACAGAGAGAATAAACATTTCAAGAATAGAAAGAGGTGTGGAGGAAAAAAAGCAAAACCAAAAAAGCCCTTGTAAATCAGTGCTAATCAATCTGCTGCCCAACCCATGGCGTGTGGTTCCTGAACTCTATTTTGAAAAGCCCATTTAGTGTAGACCCGTTGTTTTTCCAACATGTCATGAGCCAAAAAAACATCTGAAAAACATCTGAGAATGTGAACACACCTAAGAGATGGCACGGAAACTACTCAAGAGCAGACTGAAGAGGGAGACATCAAACATAAGAGGAGAAAAACAAACACAACCTATCCAAGAAGACATGGAGAGATAGACAGAGAGATATAAAGAGAGAGAGAGTGTGAGAGAGAGACAGAGAGAGCAAGATGGGGAAAGCATGGCTAAGATATTGTGGACTACTCCAAATACCAATTAGAGAGGGATTATGCTGGTAGCCCTCGCATCATTTTTCCTGTTTTCCTGTTTTCCTGTTCCCTAAACCTGCCACGGTTTGTGGTGTGCGCAGGAGGAAAACCGATTGAGGATCCACCGCAGTACAGTGGAATATGTTCTCTAATGTCAGAGAGATTTACACAAGATCCCTGCTTTGGACTCACATCCTCTCGCCTGAGTCTCGGGGTGGAATATCACTCTTCAAAAAGTATGTGTGGTGATGTCCCAACGTTTTGGTAAAATCCTGGGATGAACATGTCAGAGCATGTTAGGCTTAATCAACAAGCATGAAGCTGCCTGTGCCATGGATATCTGGAGAGCTCCTTTTCCAGTGTGAAACGTCACGCCACTTGAAGGAAATCAGAAAAAAATGGGATGATCCTGATTCACAGAGGATAAATCCTCTTTTTGAGATTATGACATCTTGAGACTCTGATGGGCGTCACAGTGCTCTAATCAGTTTCCACTTTTGGAAAGTCATGAGCAATGCAGTAGGTATGGTCTTCATGATACTGCTGCTTCTACTGCTACTGCTGTCGTAAAGAGATGAGACGTACTGCCTCTAGACCTTATTGCTATCACATCCTATTCAACAGTTCAATAGCTGAGAATGTCACTAAAAAAGGCCTTAACCGGTCCTGACCAAGCTAGTTCAACTAAAATAAGCTCCAACCCATTCTGACCATTTATCGCTAGCCAAATCCATTTAAACGTATTTAGGTTATACCAAGAATGATTTTGTGATATTGTATGGTGTTTTGCTCACAGAATGAAACTAAAGTTGGTACTGTGTGGTAAATGTGCAATGTTTGAGAAAAACAAACAAAATGCCTGAGTTAAAGAGTCTAAGTTTGGTAAGAGACAACTGAAAACCCTGAGCATTCACAGGTTGGCATTTGCCCACTGGCTTATGCCAGCGACTGTGCAGTCAGCTTTTTCTCATTAATCACCATTAAAACGAAACATACGGCCAAAAGTTTCACAAACAAGTCTGCTCTCCGTGTTCGGGACAATGTGGCCTTTTTCTCTCCAATGAAAACCGCTGTGATTCAGCGCGGTTCGTTGCGGAACACGGTCACACTTCCTGTCTGTCCATTTCTTCCATAAAAGGGAGGTTGTGGGACAAGAGATGCCGCATTAGTGCAGAGGAACTCACATACTCTCACCAAAGGCCCTGCCTGCCTTTTGGCTGGATGGTGAGAGAGGGGAGATGGGGGGGGGGAAAAGAGGCATTGGTGGAAGAAAAAGAAAAAAAAAGCAATTGTGGGGCTGATTGGAAGACAAGAAAAATTAACCGAATAACTGGTGAGGGGAGAAGATAAATGATGAATGTGATGGTGGGAAGACAAATCTAAATGGGGATGTAGGGACAAAAACAAGAGATGGATGGGTGGAGAGAGAGAGATAGAGAGAGAGAGAGAGAGTGATGTGATGTTGGGATCGGAATGAAAGGCGATGATGATTGAAACTATGTGTTAACTCGGGTCGACCGCGCCAAAGTTTATCAGTGGTGAAACGAAAATGAATCCCAGAGTAAGGGCGAACTGCTCCAGCATGTTACGGAGCAACCGAACCACCAGCCAGAATACACTGGCCAGGATCTCTCGGTTCCCAGACACCATAGGAGAGCAGGCCTACTCAAGGGTGGTCTGTCAGACATCTGGGTTGCTCCACACCCCCCCGAAAAACCATTCCGGTGCAGAGAAGAGGGAAGGAGTTTTGACTGCGATTGGATCATCTGATCTTCCCAAAAAGTGGTTTTCTGTGTGCTCTGGACGGCAGCAGACGAGGCAACAATCCCGTGAGTCTCACACGGGCTAAAAAAAACTAGGCTAAAGTTTCAAAGGCACATAAACATGTTCTCTAAATGAATAAAGCCCTACAAGATTCCAAAATGAAGCATATCCATTTTAAAACATATAATGTGCTGCGTTAGGGGAAATTAGCGGATGGCTATTTGAGGATAAATTAAGTTAGGCCTGACCATCCATTCCAGAAACAGACATATCTCCCAACAGTGGGACAGAGAGAAGAAAAAAGAGGAGAGAGAGGAGAGGAGAGAATAGGAGAGAGAGGAGGGAAGAGAAGAGAAGACAAGAGAAGAGGAGAGGAGACAGAGAAGTGAAGAGAAGAGGAGAGTAGAGAAGAGAAGAAAGGTGGAGAGGAGAGAAGAGAAGAGAAGAGAAGAGAAGAGAAGAGAAGAGAAGAGAAGAGAAGAGAAGAGAAGAGTAGAGAAGAGAAGAGAAGAGAAGAGAAGAGAAGAGAAGTAGCTTCTGGGCCATCCTTTCGGACCGTAATCTAATGAACAAACGCCGGCAGGGAGGGCCGAGGGGGAACATTTCATTTAATTTCCAATATTTATGCACCAACTGAAGCCACAGTGATTTAATGTGCTGTTGTTCTGCCGGCCAGGCCATGAACACGAGCATTTAGTTCATTATTTGCATAACTTAGTTTATAAGGTCATGAGATCCCTGAGGAATGATGCATGAGCTTAAGGACAGCAATTAATCACTGCCAGACTTCAACACAGCGTCTCACTGAGGGTGCAGAGCAACAGCCTCTCACTGTGTCTGTAAGGCAACAGCATCTGTGAATGTCTTCAGCCTGTGTGTGTGTGTGCTGATCACTGTGGCCCTCACTGAGAGCTGTCAAAGTACTACAAGAAAACAAACACACAAACTATCTCTGGCGTCCAAACTCTCCCGGTCGCCTCGCCCCTCTTCACCTCTAGCCCTCTCTTTATGTCTCTCATCTTGGTCTCCTCTCTCACTTTCCCCTATCCCTCTCTTTTCCACTGTCCCTCTTTTCCCTACTTTATCTCTTTCAATCTCTCTATCCCCCCTCCCCCTACCTATGGTCTGTCTGTCGGTCTCTCTCTCTCTCTCTCCTCTGGATCATGCATTGGTATTGGTACATGTATTTGGTTTCTCTAAAAACTTTAAAATGCTATTTTATAATTCAATAACTGTTATAATTCTTGCTGGGGGAAGCCAAGTCCTTCTCTCTCTCCTTCCCCTCACTCTCCCTCTCACACTCATCTCTTTCTCTTTCCCCTCACTCTCCCTCTCACACTCATCTCTCTCTATTTCCTCTCACTCTTCCTCTCACACTCATCTCTCTCTCTTTCCCCTCACTCTTCCTCTCACACTCATCTTACTCAGTCTGGGAGAACAGGGCTGAACATGGGCCTAGGCAGAGCTGCACCATTCCACTCCGACGTTGCCAACGACAACAGTCTGGCACATGGCACACATCTGAGTGATGGAGAGGCTTCAGAGTGGCAGCCCGGATCACTCATCATCGGAGGCCCAGACAGCCCTCGTCCCCCCCGACCACCACCACCTCCTCACCACCCAACAGCCCCTTCCTGCCCCGGGGCTCCTGAAAAACCATCAGCCTGTCCCTGGCGGCTCGCGGGGCAGGTCTGGAGAGTGCGGGGAAGAGTAGTTACTGTTTGAAGGGGTTTACACTGGCGTGTGCTTCAGCTGTGAATCACCCCAGCAAAAGGCACAACTTTGCACTACGCAGAGACTTCAAAAGCCGTAGACGTAATTGTTTTAGACTAATGAGTGCTGTGCTCTCAGGTGCCGCCCTGGAGTCCAGTGAGCTCAGAGCAGCTGGGAAAACGCCCGGCACACACACACACACACACACACACACACAAACCGGGGAAGGGGCACGCGGGGTGCGTTGCAAAAGAGGAGAAAGAGATTGAGACGTCTGTCCAGTAACTGTGCAGGCAGTTTTTAACTGCACAGAGGGTGGTGACACACACACACACACACACACACACACACACACACACACACACACACACACACACTAACACACAAACACAAACACAGAAAAGACTGAGGGGGTTATTTTTAGCAAGGCAGGACTCATTAACATACTTCTTGCTATCCGCTGGTGAGGAGTGAGACTTTTAAGACTTTTCTTTGAACTCCATGTTGCTAGTTAAGGTGTTAATGGCCAACTTAACAAGAAGCAATGTGGTGAAGTACAGGCACAGGAACACGTATAGCTTCAGATAATCCTCTGTGAGAATTGTTAAACGTTTTTAAATAGCTAAAAAGGAGAGGATTCCTTGTAAAGTAAAACACTGAAGTGCTATAAAAACAACAGAGAACCCTTAAGCGAACTATGTGTATGGTTTTGTTTTGTTCTTCCAATAAATGTATGACTTTTGGATTGTGCCTTTGAATGAAAACCTCCCATGCATAGGGAGCTCGACTGGTAGAGCACCTGGCTAGTAACAGTAAGGTCAAGAGTTCAGTTCCAATGCTAAAGAAGACACAAGGGGATTGCATAGGATACCACTATGAATACTGTAAGCACTTAGAGCAAGCATGCCCCCCTGCATGCACACACACACACACACACACACACAAACACACACACAAACACACACACACACACACACACACACACACACACGCAAACACACTTGCACCCACACGTGCAGACTCACACACAAGCAGATGTTTCATAATGTCTCCCAGATTTTATGAATGTGTCTCAGGATAGCTTTCCAAGGACTCGTACACTAGAGAACTACATAATTAAAACCATTGGAGGAGCAGGTTTGAGCGAGTCTCTGGACCTGTACCTGGATTCAACGACAGACAAAGAAACTAACAACTGTGAAAAACACATGACCACCTCTCCCCTAAATAAAATACAGTTTGATCTAAATGCATCTAAACACAGAACAGAGGGCTGGCCTTCCCCCACCAGTAACATGGCTTGTGCAACTTACAGTGTGTTGACAACTAATACGTACAATGACATTTCCAGCGCTGAATTATGATGTGATGAGGGATGTACCTGGGAAACACAAGAGTGCCCCCCCCCCCCCCCCCCCCCCCAGCCTGGGAACCCAGCAGATGCTCGCATGAAGGAGACCTCGGGAAAATAACATGCCGCTTAGGGTGAGGAGATCAGACAGAGGCTTTGACAGAGGATCAGTGCGGTGTGCAGATTCCAGGGTTGAACTGCGTACGTTCCAGAGTGTGTGTTCCACGGTAACGCAGATACAGCAAAACACAGCGCGCGCACACACACACACACACACACACACACACACACACACACACACACACACACACACACTCACACACACACCCACACAGAGACACACACTCACACACACAGACTCACACATACACACATTCTCAGTTGCAGGAAACTAACAGGTGTCTGGCAATCTGACTAGTTTGTTCCACTGAGTAACCGATGACAGTATGTGTAGAATTACAAAGAGTGGGAAGGAAGCCGATGAAAAGATAGGGAGAAGGGGGGAACAGGAGGTGAAAAGAAGGGAGGTGCAGAAGGGGAAAAGAAGGGAGGTGCAGAAGGGGAAAAGAAGGGAGGTGCAGAAGGGGAAAAGAAGGGAGGTGTAGAGGGTGAAGAGAAGGGAGGTGCAGAGGACGAAAAGAAGGGAGGTGCAGAGGGTGAAAAGAAGGGAGGTGCAGAGGGTGAAAAGAAAGGAGGTGCAGAGGGTGAAAAGAAGGGAGGTGCAGAGGGTGAAAAGAAGGGAGGTGCAGAGGGTGAAAAGAAGGGAGGTGCAGAAGGGGAAAAGAAGGGAGGTGCAGAAGGGGAAAAGAAGGGAGGTGCAGAAGGGGAAAAGAAGGGAGGTGCAGAAGGGGACAAGAAGGGAGGTGCAGAAGGGGAAAAGAAGGGAGGTGTAGAGGGTGAAAAGAAGGGAGGTATGGGGGGGCGAGATAGGGGAGAACTGAGGGAGAATAGTCACAGAAACAGTCATGTGAACAAAACAACTTGTTTTTAGAAGAATGAAGACCCCAAATGACTGCAGCCGGCAGCTATGGGCATGACGGTGGCTCCACCTGTGAAGGGGGCACAGGGGCGTGTGGGTGGGCATGGGCATGTGTGTGACGAGGTCAGTGAGTGTGACAGATAGGGGGGCAGAATGGGGTGACGCAAATAAAACGCATCCTGGCAGCGGTCCATTCTGGGCAGCACAAAAGCTCCCCTGCGTCACAGGTTGGCCAAACGGCGGGCCAGAGAGACAAGTCACCATTCATGGTTCTTAATACTGATGCACTGACTCACCGATCAGCACCGGAGAGCCCCCTCTTACCACCCCCCCCCCCCCCCCCCCCCCCCCTCACTGGGAAAGCAGGACTGTTCATACAGCAGCCTTTCTGGCGCCACCTGGGCCATCTGGGGATTCATGCTTGTGGAGAACAAAATAACTATTAGGTGCGTATGGAAAACAGCACGAGTCTTTGGCAAAGTAGAAGGATTCATTTATCTAGGCTGGAGAAGTCCTCCGTGAAAACTTCAAATGAGGGAGCTCAGTTAAATGAACCTTTAAATGTACCTTTCACCACCCCTGTCCATAGGCACATTTTGAGCGTTCTTTCTTTCTTTCACACACTTGTTTAAGTATACAATGAACTAGGCGTGTAATACTCTTTGGCTGTAGTGTAGTATATATCCTGCATCTGTAGTGTGGGGGTGGGCACTGGAACAGCGGTTCATTATGGGAGGCTGCGTCTAGGGGAACACGGATGCATCCGAGAGAGGAGAGAGACGGGAGACTGTGTCTTGTCTGACCACCCAAGATGGTTGTGAACACAATGGAAGATAAAGATGCGGTAGGTCTGCCTTAGCTGGGCTCAGCAGATATGGCTATGAGGGTGGTTCTGCAAGTGTGTGTGTCTGTATCTTTGTATGTGTGTGTGTGTTTGTGTGTGTGCATGTGTGTGTGTGTGTGTGTGTGGTGTGTGTGTGTGTTTGCGTGCATGCGTGTGTTCCTGCGTACGGTGTGTGCATGCGTGTGTGTGAGTGAGTGTGTGTGTATGTTTGAGTATGTGTGTGTGTGTGTGTGTGTGTGTGTGTGTCTGTATGTTTGGATGTGTGTGTGTGTGTGTGTGTGTATGTTTGAGTGAGTGTGTGTATGTTTGAGTGAGTGAGTGAGTGAGTGAGTGTGTGTGTGTGAGTGTGTGTGTGTGTGTGTGTGCACCCGACACATGTTTGAAGAGGAAACTGGCAAGCCAGTGACAGTAACCAAATAACCAAAGACCAAAACCTTTTCCATGGCTAAACAAACACTGCTGGAGTGGCTGTGTGAACCACAGAGCCGAGGTTTGTAGCAGACCATTCCCCCTGGAGCACCGAGTTAAAGAGTAACACTTTCTCAAGCCAACAGAAAAGGTCAAGGAGAAAAATCTGAACATACTAGCTAAGCTGGAAAACATTCTGAGTGTTCTGATTTGTAGTGAAACTACAGGGTTGACAGATGCCAGACCGGAGGATTGGGAGAAGTGTGGTGTTTTCGGTGACCTTCTGAGAGTGGTGGCAGTTGGGCCAGCCACACCAAAGAACCTCATAAATATGACACACACACACAAATGCACACACACACACACACAAAACACATGGTTTCATCTCTAGGAAACTAGCTCACCCACATGCACAGACACACCCACAGGCACAACGCACACACACACACACACACACACACACACACACACACACACACACACACACACACACACACACACACACACACACACACACACACACACACACACACACACACACACACACACACACACACCCAGTCACACACTAACACCCACTGCAGTCCTAATTAAACCGAGTCTCCTGACATCCAGATGCACAAGGCCTGTGAGACACATCTACACATGCGAGCACCCTGCTCAGTTTCCAACGGCCCAGTTGTCATCTCGAGACAAGGAGAGGTTGGTGGTCTGTGAAGACCACTGCGCAAGGGGATTTATAGCTACAGAAAGGCTCCCTGGAAAAGGTGTCTGTAAACCCATAATTCCAAGCCACACCGTGGTTTACATCAGAGGGATCCCAATACAAGCTTAGGAGATATCGGTATCGGAGTTCATTACAAAAACAAGAAAAGGTCTCATAGTTCTATACATTTTCACAAATAAAACACTTGTACACTTGTAAGGTCCTCTCACAATGACTGTAAACACAGGTATCTTCGAAGGCATCCTACAAGCATCCCTACATCAGATGACAGATCTGTAAACTGTAAGCGTTCTTAAACAGAAACCACTTCTAGACTGCACCCTTTTCCCCTAATGTGTGACACTATCCATTTAAAATGTACGAGAGCCAGTTCCGTCCCCCCACACCCCCCCCCCCCCTCAGACTCCGGGGTACTTGAAAACCACTTCACACAGTGTCCTCCCCCTCCTGCGGCTCCCATGGGCCCCATCTGGCTGTAAACGGGTGAATGAAGAAGCAGGCGGCTTTTAAAGCTGACACTGGCAGAGGCCTGCGAACAGCCGAAGGGGCACCAAAAACCACAATGCATTCAGACAGATACAGGATATCTCAGTTGGGGGGGGGGGGGGGGGGGGGGGGGGGGGGGACGAGGACGACAGAGAATGCTGCTGCTGTCAATTACTGCCTTCCTCGTGTCTTCCATGGAATTTGCCAACAACTTCCTCCGCTTGTCTTTTGTAATCATCCGGCGGATTTGTGTTTTTTCTCTATCTTTCCATTTTGTGTTAAAAGAGAGATGGCATGAGACAAAGAAGAAGAGAGGCCCTGGCTGTTGAAAGACGAATACGAGACATGAAAGAAGAGAGACATGTTGAGAGGATGTGCGTGATGTACCGCCTTTGATACGCACTGAGGGCTCCATGCTCGCAGTACACTGATGCGTGTCACTTCCACTCAGTCTCCTCCGGATGGACTGAAAAGTGGAGTAGTTATGAAGTGCCCCTCTTTTCTGACAGGCCTCGGGAAGAGAAAAAAAGTGAGATGTTTTCGGACTGGAGCCAAGAGGGATCTTTCAAGGTTACTTACTCAAGGCATTTATGTGTTCCGCTCCTAGAATGTAAGCACGTAATCTGCTACAAAGCATCACGTTACTTTACTGGCAAATTCTTTGGGCGTAACTTTAAAACCATCCGTCCGTCATTGGAGCACGTCATATAAATACATATAATGTGTCACTGCGTGTGTGTGTGTGTACTCTCTGTACAAGATCGTTTAAAATACTTTCAAGCAAATCACAGCTTTAACTGAACTCTGTCTCTTTTTTTCTTTCTTCCCTCTGACGTTAATGGATGTGGAGCGAGTGCTTAATATACAGGGAGGACATACTGTTCTTAAACAACTGGAATTCTTGAGATTTCCACTTTGCACAGACCTGCAGGCCCTTTCACTACCTACTGTTCACCGAAAGCACACCATATCATCATGCGGTGATACAGACACAGACACACCTGTTGGATCATGCGATCCAGTGATGTGCATGCTAAAACCGCACTAAATCAAGCAATAACTTCGACAGTCTATTGTCGAATAAAAACCTAATACCCATCTCAGTCGAACTCTGCACGCCTGTGTTTGCTCTCAGTAACCTTCCAGATGAATGGAAGGATGGCTCTCCTTTCCCCAGGCAGAACTGGAACTGTGGGCCAAATGTGGACGGCTTCTTGGATACAGACTGCCTGTCACGTCGTAAAGTTCTTTTATTAAAGCAAGGCGCAAGCCATTTGAGTTAGCCTGCATGTCTCTCTTGGTTTCAGACACGCACACACGCACGCACACGCACACACACACATACACACACACACACACACACACACACACACACACACACACACACACACACACACACACACACACAAACACACACACACACAGACACACACACACACACACACACACACACACACACACACACATACACAAACACACACACACTCACACACGCTAACACAATCACACACACACACACACACGCACGTGCACACATACACACAAGCAGCCAGAAAGGACGTTGTTGTTTGAGGGAACTTGTATGAGGCCAGATTTCCATAGAGAATGGCCCCGTCTCTCAGTTTATATAACCCAGAGTTTGACGTGTGAGAGAGACGCTTTCAGGGTTTCACCGCTAACAAAAAACAAAGGAATGAGTCCACAGAGCACAAAGGAAATCAGACAGAATGATCGCATCTAAAGCCATTTTTTCCTTTTTACTTCACTAAATTAGCAGGTGGAATCAACTTTGTATACACAGGCCATTTATGACAGTAACTTCAATATGACCTTACAAACTATACCCTGTGAAATGTCTGTTCATTTTATCTGATTGAGATTAAACCACTGAAGTTGATTCATTAATTTTGCAACTCGACTCTCCCACTTCTCCCTCTCAGCCGTGGCTAAACACACTCTGACGTGCCGTGCCGTGACGTGATCATCACACTTGATCACAGGACACATGCATTGACCACCTTGGCCAGAAGAATCTCACATTTACATGCAAAGATCTGATAGCTAACAACTGAGAAGAGCCTGCAATCTCTTCAGACTCAAGGCCTGTGTCTGCTTGCTGCTAGCACAGAGAAACCATCAGACATGCACAGACTGAATTTTTTTTTGGAAGCCGGGGGGAGGAAGTGATAGTTATCCGCCCACACCTGTCCAAATCCAACCAGTTTACTCAGGCTCCCGAAAGCCAGGGTGCCTGAGCTTCGACATTAAGCATTATCCTGGCTTTCAGTGGGAGGACCTCCACTGTGTATTCAGATATCCCAGGATTCACTCTTTCTGGCAAAAGAGAGCTCACTTGTACTTGAAAAACATGGGATGCAAGACAACATCTAACCAAGGGGTTTGAGAGCGGAAAAGGGGGTTGCCTGCAGTCGACTAAAGGCGCCATTTCCATTACACTTTGTAAAAAGCAGCTTTCACTCTCTGAGAATAAATGAGTAAAAGAGAGTCAGTCAATGTGGTTTTAAATGTACTGATGAAATCAATACATTTCAGCAAATGTTGCTGAATTGACAGGAAAAAGCCCAATTTGTGTTGTTTTTGGGGGTGATAGCTGATGGAAATGTCCAGAATGGGCTGTTTCCAGAGGGGCATTCCAAGTGGTTCCACTTCAACAGCTACTAATCCAACACTGCATGCCAGCCCCCACTGACCCTCCTCACCACAGCCACTGCCAAACAACACCAGAGAGTGAGTCGCACATCTCATGAAAGCTGTGAACAGCTGCAAACTCAAGAAGAAGAAAAAAAAACAGCAAACGACCCATTATTTTCCCATTCAGAGAGTTCTGCTGTGGCGACAGAGTTGCATGTGATGTTTCATTGAAGATTCATCACAGGCATCCATTACTACTGGATTACAAGCTGCTGCGCACTCAGATGATTTGGGGTCTGTTTCTTCCTCGTTACTTAGGGCTTAAAGCTTCTTAAATCTGTCACTGCTGCGACAGGATGAGAGGAGGCGGGCAGAGCAGGGGGAAGGACCACGGGCGTGATTTACAGCGTATTTACCGTGGTTTACCGACGATGTTGTTCACCACTGGTATCGCAGGTGTGTTCCTGCAGTAAGTCCTGTCATTACAAAGCGCATCGACAGTAGGTCTTCACATGTCTGGTGAACATACTTTTCTATACCTTTGTCGTTTGGCCCACTTGGCCCTACTTGCAGAAATGGGGCAATACTCCATAAAACAGACATTCTAAAATTCTTCAAGGGTTTTAATAAAAGCACCCATTTCTAAAGTTTTTAAAGGTCTCATCACATATGAAAACTTGCTCTTAACTGATATGGTTCTACTATCAATGAAAGATCTCCCAGTTAAAAATGTAAGGGCTGAATTTGACAAGGTATGGATGCACTTGACTGCTCCCTTTTTTTGAAGATTGTTTTAAAGGATCTCTTGGCATGTCACTACGGTGACCACGATCGTTAGCCTCATGCCTGGGGAAAGTCTTAGAGCCCTGCTTGAAGCCCGACCCCAAGCACCTGCACTCTGCGTGGCTCGGTAACGCTAGGTTTACACAGCACAAGTACCTCTGAGGGACCCCAAAACACAACTCCGCCGTCTTTTTAACGCAATGTTATCTTAAATGTAAACCAAGATATTGGTGGAGAGGGACATGTTCTTTTTCTGCACGTGGGAGTACGTTTCAAGATTGATGATTTTTGCAGATTCACTGCGAAAGCTGCCTCAGTATGAAAAACCATATATTTCAATAAAAGAAAAATTTCCATAGCATCAGCACAGCGGTGTTCCTGCTGGACTGTTTTCCGACCTCAGAATCTATGATGATTGTGCTCAGGCATTCCGCTACCTGCAGCACTGCCACAAGGGTTCCACGTGCAGACTCCACTGCACAGAGTGATCTGATTGGAGAAAGGTGAGAATCCCACATCCCTCATTGAGAAGGCGCTCCAGTCCAAAACGCATTTTTACTGTCCCCTGATTTATCTTCCTCAAAGGCTTTGAATGCCTTTCGGGGCTATCCTGAGTACATGGGTAACAGGTCAGAAGTCGGAGGTAAAATAGGACAGCCTTGAAGATGTCTTATTTTGTGCCCATCAGCAGAGGAGGGCTCATAAATCTTAGTGCAGAGGTCCTGTAACCTCACTTGACCAGGAAAAGACCCATTTGTGCAAAGAGCAAAGGCCAGCCAATCCCTCAAAGCAGTTAAAACCTCCCAATGGAGGACGCCTATAACCCTTTGGTGGTAAAACCTATTTCAAGCCTTTAATGAAGCCTCTCTCACACAAACACACACACACACACACACACACACACACACACTACTTCATGACATACAGAGAATCAGAGATCTCCTGAGCACCGTGCAAACCTATTAATTCATCACAAAGGTTATGGCTCTCTTATGCATGCTTCCGACCATAATGGAAAAGCCATAAGCTCTCCCTCTCTCTCACACACACACACACACACACACACACACACACACACACACACACACACACACACACACACACACATACACACACACACACACACACACACACAGACAGCACAGCACCACTTGTGTATCTCTTCAGAGACAAACAGACAAAGGAAGAAAACACAAACACAAGGGCTGAGCAGGTTTCACACAGAAGAATATAGAAAAACAAATTGCAGGGGCAAGATGAAACTAGCCGAGAGACACCATCAAAGACGCCTGTGTCTTTTTATTGACACCACAAGTGTGGGAAAAACAACACGGCCAGTTTCATGTTTATCTTTCGTAACTGCATACTTACTTAGGGAGAGGCAACAAATGCCTGCGCACAGTGGGAACTTTATGTTTGTTAAATTCCAATCAGCAAAGACAACGATGGCCATATTGCCAGAGGGCATCGCCAGAGAGGCCTCGTCTTTGTCCCACTCAAGATCTCTCTACTCTAACTGAGAGAGGAGCAGCTTGACATGGGTAAATCAGCTGATCTTGACGAGGACTTGATGACGTCTCAACAACTAATTCCAATTATCAACCAACTGAACTGCACAAACCCAAACAATATGGCGTATATTCTTTTCAAGATAATATGCAAAAAAATAAATAAATAATAATAAAAATAACAGACAGACTTGAAGTCTTAAAACATTAAAGTTTAAAATGCTATGGTTTGCGGAGGAAAAGTCCTAGACTGGAGCTACCAGAATACAAGCGATCTGGTTGTAGTGGTTATGGGGAAATGGCTGAATCTCTCTCTCACTGGCAGTTTAGGGATTCATAGACAGGCCAAAGATGACAACATTCACATCTAACCAACCAGCTGCCGGAATCCCATAGCCCGAGATGCAATGAGGGGCAATTTATAGTTGAAATCCAAACACATTAGATTGAGTGCTGCCTGCGTAAATGACAAGCTAAGGCTTTTAAATGTCTCGGTTTTTGAATGCCGATCCTCCGAGTTAATAAGCCCCCTTCTGCACAGAAGTAAGACCCTGTCTGCTGGAGTGCTGGAGAGGAGAGATGTCTGAGGAAACCGCACACCAAACCACACGCTGTTGTGTTTGGCCTCCTCTTCTCTCTCTTCCTCGGGCTTAAGGACCGGCCAGAGGCGAGAGAAGGAGTTACGACCTGCTCCTTGCAAGCTCCCAGCACACGGATAAGAAAAACGGATGGATGAAAAGAGGAGAAAAAAGAAAAAGGGGGAAAAAAAACGCTGACTATTTCACTTCACCGACACCTAGAACAGTGCCTGTGGGACCTCTGAGCCTTAAGTGATGACCTCATCGCCTGCTCTGCATGTGAACACACTGCTGTGAGAGCCATGCCTTTGATAGCAGAGGAATGATTTGCCGTGCGGCGGTCTGCCTGTGAAGTGGAACTACTTGTACGTGTGTTTGTTGGCTGTTTCCCACGTGAAGAGCAACTCTGTAGGGTTGAGTTAAGGCTATGACTGGTCTGAATCCAGGCTTCCCATATACTTAACCCTGGGGACAAAGGCCTGTTAGACTTTTTCAGGTAGTCTGACATGCCTTGATGTTTTTGTATATTTCCTCTAATTATAATCATTGATGCACAAGTGGCATTTAGGTAGAAGATTAAAGGTTTCTGGGGGTATTCTTGTTATGACTTTAGGACAAAAACTCGCAGAGCTTTAAAGCCATATTTACAACAACAACAAAAAAAACCGAAATATCCATCCAGAGGGATATAGTCCTTTTAAAGGCTATAATACTGGTTGCTGGTAGAAATAACGAAAAACATAAGCATCTACTGAACTTAGGCTGCCTTTCTGTTGACTCTGAACATAAGCTTTATGTGTAATTGAGTATCAGGGCGAGCAACTCCTTTTTTATTGCATTTGCGTGTATGGTTTAGTGAAGAAAAAACAAGGCTTTGGTTAAGCTTACCTGTTAGCCTTAATCTTGTTTCTCTAATAGCCATGCTCCTACTATGGAATGTTTGATATACCTGATAGACTCCATGTGTCCGCAAGTTCCATGCCCTGTTCATATACGTACTTGCTGACTCTTCACCGATTCCGGTATGATATAGAGTAGGCCATTACTTTTAAGGGGTGATACGGAGGTTACTCATTCTCTCCCTCTCTCGGAGCGTGTTCTCCTCTTCTTTCCACAGATATACGTGATTTACTCGTTGTAATGAGCGTGTTTTGTGTGGTGTAATGTATGACTCAAGCACTTACTTCTGCAGGGTGAGGTTCAGGTTGCCTGTGCAGGCCTTGATCTTGTTCTGCGCTTCCAGATGGGTCATGCCCTCTGTGGAGATGCCGTCAATCGACAGCACAGTGTCTCCAACGCTGATGTTGGCTTTGGACGCCTTCCCCCCATCTGTCAACTGCCAACACAAAC
Source organism: Sprattus sprattus (assembly GCF_963457725.1). Taxonomy (NCBI): domain Eukaryota; kingdom Metazoa; phylum Chordata; class Actinopteri; order Clupeiformes; family Clupeidae; genus Sprattus; species Sprattus sprattus. The sequence goes on along the minus strand of NC_137922.1, from coordinate 18,646,321 downwards.
AGTAGTGGAAGTGAGAAAGATGAGTGAAAAACGATATAGACTCTGCTATCTCTGATATAGACTGTGCTATGTTTTTTGATAATAAAACTATACAGAAACGTCTATTGTGAACAAGCCAGTAGATAATGGCGGAAAGAGACGAATTTTTTTTAAATGGTGGAAGAAACAGGTCATGTGAATCTTCTTCTTTACCACTTTGTGCGTCTAAACATGCTGTACACAAATGCGAGTGCAATTCTTGTGACTTTTGCGTAACACATCAACTTATGTTAGCCTGCTTGTTTTCCTTTCCAGTCTCTTATCGGCCTGCCTAAGAGAAGCTCGGACCGAAGCCCATGGGACGACTCGAAGCATATGTCTCTGAACACTAGCCCCTTTAAAGCCAGACACCCCTTTCTCCCATGCTATTTATCTCCCAGACTTGAAAAAGATATTCCAGACAGTTAATGATTCAATAGTCCAGGTAGCGTGCCTCTGGCTTTCTCTGTCAAATATTGAATGGAGGGCGAACGGCATGCTCTGCCAATGAGTAATGGATGGAGGCCGTTCTGACCCACTTGGCCGTGATAAAACTTAAGTCAAACCGAACGAAACACAGGCAGGATCCATAAGTTACTCCCTACTGCTTTGAAGCAGAGAAGGGCAGGCAGACGTTCTTCCAAAAAGTGCTTTGGATGAATTACAACTTGCGGGAAACTGACCAGTGGATGCAGACAAAGGTTTCAGACACAGCGGCAATTTATGAGGCCGTTAAATCAACGATGAACTTTTTCACCGAGCGAGAGGGTGCTCCTGTACGCTTTGCTTTATTAGATTGGGTCTGACAGCCTGCCATAGTTACAGTGAGAAATGATGGTGGCCGAGTGTTGGGAGTCTGAGGAAGGGAGATATCTTGTCTGGACGAATGACCACCTGTGAGGCAGTGGCAGCACAATTATGACAAGAGGCAGAAAATAGAAATCCTAGACAGGCTCATCTGGCTCTGCTGTATGGTGGCAGCGCCTGTGAAGGCCCAGGTGATTGTAGTGGGTCTGTGT
>NC_137922.1:18633661-18645084 GCF_963457725.1 Sprattus sprattus | reverse complement strand
TATGTTGTGCATTGGAATGAGTGCTAGAGGGATCCCACTGTAAACAACCAAGGAATGCATTGGTTGTTTCTTCCCATCACATGATGGAGGAGGAAGCTAATGTTTCCAGAATTAGTCAGAATTTCACTGGAAGTGAATCTATGTACCCGGGGAACAAGCGTACACTCAGTGATTATATTGAATTTGGAGAGTGTCTGTGGAAAATGGCGTCAGGAACAGGGCAGTAATTAAGATTAATTAGGAAGACGTTGAGATGCTATGATATCGTCATCCTCCAACATACTCCAGACGGTGGAGGACATAGTGCTTCCTTCAGTTCACTCATGGCCAGGGTTAGGGCCAATTACTTCCATGTGTCTTCCCCCCGTAATTTAATTAGCCAGATCCGCCACAATCAAATTTAGATCAAATTGAAATCGAAAATACCCGTGAAGATGTTTTTTCTGATAAACCCACTACCCATTATACTAAGAGTAATTACCCGCTTCCCACAGAAGACAAGCTCAGTGAAAAATGATCCAAGTCTCATTTTGCAACATTTGCTGCGAAAAATGTGCCAGGATTCAGAATTCTGCTGTGGACCGATCCCTTCACTTCAAGAACTATCATTTCATGATCGTCGCCCTCTGGTAATGCAGAGAAGCCATGAAGACAAAACTATTGTATTCTGTCTATTTAACCATGAATGCATGCATATCACTCAGCGATATTTAATCAGATACAATTATTATTACGAAATTATAAAAACATACAACCATTTCCTGGTAGTAAGGGGGCCAGTTTGAGCATGATTGGGCCTTGATGTGTGTTCCACTGCTGAATTACTGGGTGGGTCGCTGGTATGTGGAGGCCAGTTGAGCCTTGTCTCACAGAGTTCGGAGAGAAGTTTCTCGTTGATATTTATTTTTCTTGAGCTCAAGCCAAGAACAGTTTTGCTCAAACCGCATTAAGTGGATAATGTCATATTTATAAAATTACAGATTTAAACTAACAGTCATAAGATGGTTGGTCAACGTTATTTGTATGAACTCATCTACGTCACCTACGACTGCCAGACATTTTCCACCACATTTTTGCACAGTCTTTATATCTTCTCGAAAACACGTCTCACGTTTATTTTAACACTGCATGATTAATGATTGCTGTGCCCAAACCGCTATTTTTAATTTCGAGTCAGTTAAGACATTTTTTCTTAATGTCTGAAGATCTGAGACAGACGGAGTTTAGAAAAACAGAATACAAATATTTTAGCTGGAAAAAAACGATCTCAAATTACCCACGGTTTGCTTGCAAGAGGAGAACGTGCTTCAGAGAAACGGTCATGCCTTTCTTTTTATTGACTTTTACGCCTTTTATGGGTTACAACAATAAACCAACGGTACACTTTATTTCATTTCCACTGAGACGCCTGTTGGAGTACACTGTAAAGAACAAGTTCATGCTAAATGAAAAAACACTGAAGCCCTCTCTGGTGCTACAACAAATAAACTCTGCCTTTCAAACATGTGAGCAATTAACCTTTGGATCGCTTTATTTTCTAGGGATCTAGAGAGAAACTAAAAAGCATTCATTTTTCATCAGGACATTTTCTCAACATCTCTTCAACATATTTTCAACATAGGGAATGTGAGCGTCATAACTGGAGACATTGGATCATAACACAACTGGAGAGCTGTCTGTCCTGTTTCACTCCTTCAGCAGAGAGCAAGAGAGAAAGAGAGAGAGAGAGACAGAGAAAGAAAGAGAGAGAGTGAGCAAGAGAGCTCTGCAAAAATAACAACAAACAGTTGTCTTATTGAAGAGCAATTATCTCTTAAGAGGTCCTGAGCGTCGTGGATCTTAAATGGCTTGGCCCCGCGTCACTCTCGCCTCACTCTCAGCATAGCCTGCTGGCCATGTGATACCTCAGGGGTCCCGGCATGTGATGAGCCCCTGGGGGCCCACGGCTAAGGCAGGCTCACCACGGGCTGTGCCAAGAGCTGGCTCGCCCTCTCATCACATTTTTGAGAAGTCTAGTCAGAGGAAGCCACTTGTGGTAAGTGCTTGTGAAATCGCTGTAACGTCCGTGTGACGTGACAGGCCCTCTCCCAGTCCTAATATGGAGGTGCTTTGACAGGGCCGATCGGGACTATCATCCCATAGAGAGAGAGAGAGAGAGAAAGAGAGAGAGAGAGAGAGATAGAGAGAGAGAGAGAGAGAGAGGAAAAAAGACATCCCTGTCAAACTTTACTGAAGAGGCCACAGGAGACGGTCGGAAGGGTCTCAGAGACTCTTTTCTCTGCTTCAGACATGAAACAGGCTGAGAGAGACAGAAGAGCTTTGGTGTGAAGTGGAAGGTAGCCTATACAAAAAGTATAGGAGACCTTTGGTAGACAAAAATATTATTATTAAACAAAATATGAAGCTTTCTGAATGTCTCTTTGACAAATTACAAGAGAGAATTAAGAGGAGATGCTGAAAGCCATTTACATCCACTTTCCTAGGCTAAGTCCCAGAGAGTATTATAAATACAGACTGTTCACTAAAAACAGACAGTCTGGCCTAAATCCTTGTTCAGGAAACCAGTGGTCTGACCCAGCAGGAGAGCCGCCAGGATATTACCCAGGCACCCCTCTTAAGGGGCCGTGACAGTGACACACACACGGACACATGCGACCTTGAGAAGCATTAGTTTACTCATCACGTTATCACGTCCCGTCTGCCCCCCCCCCCCCCCCCCCAGTCCAGAACACGCTGGCCAGCACTGCAGCCATTAGCCAGGTGTGCTCCAGATGTCTCCAGATGTCTTTCATGTGCTGCAATCAGCCTTGTGCAGATGAGGGGAGAGCAGAGATGAGGGAAATGAGAGGACAAGTGTTGTTTTTGTTTAAGGAAAACGGCAGAGAGGTAGACAGACAGAGAGGGGGGGGGGGGGGGTGTGGAGAGAGAGAGAGAGAGAGAGAGGGAGAGAGGGTATGTATAATCCAGCCTCCCTCCTCTCTGCCCAGGGATTGCTGTGCCTACCGTCTGTCCACTGCAGGCTGAGCGAGATACCCGGGCCCAGACTGGAGCTCTCAGGGAGCGTGCCATGGCAACACAAACAAAACATTACATTCCAAAGCAGGAAAAAGCACATGGTGAGAATGGAGGCTCTACACAGACAAACTGGTTCCCAGACAAGCGATAGCATAGTCAGGACATCAGCTGATTACCATATGAGGCTAATGAATCAAAACTCAACTCCCATCCCGCCCCCACTACTACAGCTGAGTGTGTGTGTGTGTGTGTGTGTGTGTGTGTGTGTGTGTGTGTGTGTGTGTGTGTGTGTGTGTGTGTGTGTGTGTGTGTGTAGGCCCGCTGGAAAAGAAAAGCAGTTGGTCACACAGGAAACATGAGCTTAACACAGATTTCAGACATGCTGGTGTGAAACCTCTCTTTTTACTTTCCATTCTCTGGCTCTCACTCGCCCCTTTCCCTCCTCCTCCCTCCTCTTTCTCCAGTCCAGTCTGTTACTTCTCTCTCTCTCTCGCTTTCTCTCTCTCTCACTCCCTCTCTCAACCCACCTGTGCTCTTCTCATTCTCAAAGTAGCATTTCTTTTGCACGCACTCCTTTTCCCCCTCTCTAATTCTCTTTCCGTCTCTCTTTCGCTCACTCCCTGTCAATAATCCTTTACTTCCTCTCCGTCTGGCCTCTCTGTCTGTCCCCGGGCAGTGCTCGACCCTGTGCCATTGGCTCTGGTCGGCAGGATGCATGGTTGGTTTGTGAGCTGTTGCCGTGTCTATTCTCTGGGCGGTGAAGCAGGCAGAGCCGCGGCAGAGAAGCATACACACGCACGCACACACACACACACACAGACACACACAGACACACACAGACACACACACACACACACACACACACACACACACACTCAGCTGTAGCCTCTAATGGGCGCATAGAGCTGAGGCCAGAGCACAGATTTCTGCTTATGATAACCTGATGGTTCCCACAGATGCCTGATGATAGGACAATAGTGAGTGTGTTGAATGTGTGTGAGTGTGTGTGTGTGTGTCTGTGTCCGGTGTGTGTGTGTGTGTGTGTGTGTGTGTGTGTGTGTGTCTGTTTCAGTCATTATCAGCAACTTTTTGATGCCACAAAGTAAGGATTGATATATTTTGAAAAGATTTTCAAACTCATGGAAAAAGAAACTTTGGGAAACTTGATACGACAGAGATATGTCACACGTCACCCTTTATGACTGACTCTGCTGATGTCCCTATTTGGGATCTCATCAACTGCAGCAGACAGCTATAAAAATAAGCAAAAGGGATGGAGGTCCAGGTTTAGGCTATATCCGAACCCAAAATTCCTGCTTTCCAGCCATCTGATCCCCTTCCCCAGCCACCCATCCAACGGCAACAAACAATTTTTCAAAAATGCATTAAAAAAACTGGAACAAAAACTGCAGGATGACATAAAAGATAGAGGAGCTTCTACTCATTTCTTTACTTTCTAAAAGCCACGAGTGAAATGAGAAACAGCTGAGCTTGCTAGCGGTCCACGCAGCATTCAGAACTGATGAAAAATGACATCCAGTACATGAGACCAATCAAACAAGAGTCAGCCATGTGGCATTTTAGCATGGAGGGTGAAGTGTTTTGAAGTTGTTCAGGTGTGTCTGGCCTTGTCCTCTGGTGATGGACGAGACACAAGACTCCACGAGTAGGGTCTTAATCCCCTTCTCTGCAGATTGCACGGATTTAGCCATTATCCATTCAAACCACACTATAAATTTGCCCTCAAAAGCCATGCAAAAAAAAAAAAATCTTGGCTCAAACATTCTGGAGAAAGAAATGTGGTATTAACTTTATGGGACTTAAATCCCAGCACTTAATGTATATATAGCCTATTGACTATACCCAACATTGAGGGAAATTCTCATTGAGTGCAGTGAATTCATGGCACATTTATATGCTTCATATCAACATCTAAGACAGAGCTAAAAAAATTACGGTCAGAGCAGAAAAGAGAAGGGTAAGAGTGTGAGGCCTTTTAGACTCTGTGAGGAGCATATGAGCAGTGTTATTTGACTCTGTGAGGACCATATGAGCAGTGTTATTTGACTCTGTGAGGACCATATGAGCAGTGTTATTTGACTGACTAGAGATTCAAGGTTAGGAATATTCCAACAGATTAAGGAGAGAACCAAATGTGATATAATACTCATTTTAATCTTTATGTATATCGTATTTTCCAAACCAACAGTGTGGGTGTGCAGGGTTTGAGATTGTTTATGGTTTGATGGTGTGTATGCACTTTTATATCTAAATCTATATCGATACATTTATCCACCTGCATATGTATGCATGCTTGCACGTATGTATGCATATGCATGTGGCTAATTGTGGCTCTCTGTGCACGTGTGTGTGGTGTGTGGTGTGTGGTGTGTGTGTGTGGTTGTGTGTGTGTGTGTGTGTGTGTGTGTGTGTGTGTGTGTGTGTGTGTGTTTCCCATCAAATTGCAGCCACATTGTTCCTATCTGTTAACGCATCGACCAAGAGGGGATAACTAACCCCACACATCATTATACAAGGCCGCAACCACAAACCATGGGGCTCTAAATCTTACAGATCTCGCATCCGAACACTCAGAGCATTTTTACTGTCCCTCCCGCTGTGCAGTGAAGCGCTGTGAATCACTGTCCACCACACATGCTTTCCCGTCCTGTGCTCTCTTGGTGAGCAGGCAGCATACCAGCTGCAGACGCAGACGCAGAGCCCAGTCACCCTCGACCCACTCATCAATTCAGTCACTTCCATTCATCACACAAACGGTCAAATGTTTTACCCGGACAGAGCATGATACAAAAATATAAAACAAAAACAACAAAAATCTCTGGTGAATGGAAAAGACAGTAATGGAGAGACCATAACATGACCAGTGAATCCAAAGTGAACTTCTCAAGTAAAATTTAAAACCAGTAGCAAGGCAAAGAAAAAAATCTGGGATGAAGTTTAAGGCCTTAGTATAAACTGTCCAAAATGACCCCTAATAGCCTCATAAAAAGTGATTTTTGTCATCCAGTCCACATCCGGTCTTGTTCCTGGATGCGTAAGTCCAGTCTTTGTGAAAACCATCAATAACATGCTGTTTACACTGCAATACAAAACCAGTTCATCTGCCCGTGACAGCCATCTTACAAAGGCAAAAAGACCCAAGACCCAAAAGCTGAGTTTGGACTCACGTTACAGAGTAGCTGCCCCTCTATGAGCAGAAAAACTGGGACGTTAAAAGAAATACACACACCCACACGCACACACACACAAACACACACACAAACACACAAACACACAGACACACACACACACACACACACACACACACACACACACACACACACACATACAAATACACACATACAAATACACACACACACACACATATACAAACACACACACACACACACACACACACAAGAGGTCATACAGCAAAACTTCTTTTGTAAGGTTCCAGACCAGAGGAACTGCATCACCATCCACCAGAACGCCTTATGAGCAGCTATAAATATGCGAAACCTCAGAATAGAACGTGTGGTGTTCTGTCTGTGCTCTGCACTGCCTCTTTAATAATTGATCCAAAAACGATTACCCACCTAACAAAATGGGGAGAAGGAAACATACAACAGGCCCTGAACTGTTTCAGGACGCTGATGCCAAAGCCACACAAACCCTTTGGGGACGTTTGTGAGCTGGGGAGCTGCTTACAGGGTTTTATACTGAAGTGGGGCTTCGTGCCCGGCTGAACGGTAACCACCAGATCCCTGTGTTCAGGGCAAGAGCACCTAACAAGTTTCTCCCTGGAGGCCAATCTGAGCCCCAGACGGACCCAGCCGGACCCAGATGGACCCAGACGGACCCAGTCGGTGCACCAAAGGCGCTCCACCAGAAGCAGGTTGATTTCAGATGGAGGGAATTCAGCAAGGCACTGACGCGCTCCCAAAAATAACCCACATTCCAGCGTTTTATTTGATTTCAGTGGAAAAGCTGAGGCACAGTTCGGGTTTAAAGCATCGTAACGATGTAATAGGTTTGATGAATACATTTATGTGGAGGCCTGCGGGAAATGGGATAAAAAACCTCAAATGATCAATTCTGAAGTCATCTGAGCGAATTAAAGGGAACTGGGTTGGGTGGAGCGAGACTCCAAACTATTCCTACAGGAGTCATAAAATTCATTCATAGTTCATTCATACTCTCCATCATTCGTCTTTCGTCATACATTAATACATTCATTGAAGCCTGTATTTATCAATGAGGGGCTAAATATAATGCCATTAAATAGTCTGCCCCAAATAATAATGCACACAACATCTGCTAGCAACATTCTATAAACTATAAAGTTTGGAACCTTTCTGTCTTTTTCAAAGTCCAAACAGGTAAATAGTAATACAATACATTTTGTAAGTGCGCTTATTATGTAAAAAACTGAAGTCAACAGTCTTTGAATCGAATCATTTTCGTATGAGAGCTCAGACGGGGGTGTGTGCTGACTGAGTCCCTTGGGTCGTCATGGCCCAGTCGCCTTTAATCAGTTATGTAACATAATGGGTCTGAGTCACTGACCATCTCCTGAACACTCACACCCTCTACCCCCACTTAGCCCGGCTTAATCAACCCCCCTCACAACACACACACACTCACACACTCACACTCACACTCACACACAGACACAGACACAGACACAGACACAGACACAGACACAGACACAGACACAGACACACACACACACACACACACACACACACACACACACACACACACACACACACACACACACACACACACACACACACACACACACACACACACACACACACACACACACACACACACACACACACACACACACACACACACACACACACACACACACAAATACACCCCAGTGTGCAATCCTGGCCAAACAATGGCATGAACACACAACAAAAGAATTCTCCCCCGTCGAGAGTGACTTAGGCTGTGCCATAATAAGACTCAGAACAGAAACAGAAAGCTAAAACTAGCATGTACAGTATATATCAGATGTCATGGGGAATGAGAGAGAGACAAGAGGAGGGAAAGAGAGAAGAAGAGACAAACAGAAATAGAGAGCAAGAGAGAGAGAGAGTGAGCCAGAGAGAGAGAGAGAGGGAAAAAGAGGGAGAGTAGGCAAACAGAAGATCTAAGTGTAAGCTGGAGAGCCTGCTGGCTCTAACCCTAGAATAACCCGTCTCAGATAGCAAAACTATCCCTCTTAAAACCCCTATCTGTGACGTAATGAGGACGGACGGGGGGGGGGGGTTCTGTGTCATAACAGGGCCTCAGCAACCCCATCACATGTTACCAAATAAGGAGCAGAGAAGACCCCTGATGCTGATACGGTGACGGACAGACGGAGAAACCCCACTCACGGAATATTTCCTTCCCCTGACGCTTCCTCTGAGATCCCTGTGTGCGTGCATGTGACGACGCATTGAAGACCTTTAAAACTGTTAAGTCTAATCAAATCAAGCTGATGTTTGGAGTCATCTGAGAATGCCTACCTATAAATGATATAACGGCCTTTAATGTGTGAATGTCCGTACTTAGCTTTTCTGTGTGATTTTCAGCAATCCGGCCGATGCAAGTTATTTTCCACTAGGCTTTATAAAACACAACCCAAATCTTGCTGAAAATCAGATCAAAAGACATGTTACGACACAGCACTAGGCTCTTAAATCACCGTGGAATGGATACCCTTACTAAACTTGCCTGCCAAAGGAAAACAGAGAAGATTTAAAAATGTTCTGACTCCATATGTCTCCCCATACGCTTTCTACGTAATAAATTAAAATGAGCTCTTCTAATGGTATACAAAACAGATATTACTTTGTTCCTCTGCATCCTCTGTTCTTTGTGCATAGCTAGAAAGATTGTGGTTCCATAGCTGTCCCAAGAAATCCTGTGGTATTTCATGTGGTCTTTCATGCTCCCCTTTGTTAACTGGTCGCATGTCTAGTCACTTGACACTGTTTGCATTATCTTCCAATATGTATGGAGACGGCTTCATCTGCCATAAAAAGCCCTCTGAAAAGAAGCCTTTGAGAATGCATGATAGGGCACTGTTTGCCACTGTTTCAGATGCATTCCAAATTGAAGTCTATTTTGTTCTAAACAGGTCTCTCATCCTGGCAATTTCACACAGCATGTGATGTGATGGGCCGTTGGCTCTGAAACACTAGCAGCGGTGGAGCTGAGACAAAACAGACAGGAACAAAACATCTTTAATTAAATGCTGTGATACGGATGTAATTATTTCTAATGACTCTAATTTCAGTGGATAGCAGATACAATGTTCTGTTAAAACAATATCAATCAAACCATTCTAGACTGCACGTTAACAAGACAAAAGCAATTTGGTCTGATTATCCCCCTAACAACTGTAAATGACTGATCAGCTGGTTGTGGCTACAGCCTTTCATGTCTCTACCTAATTGCTGCTTCAACCATCTATTTTTGGATCCAATCGAAGGAAGCCCTTTAGGGCTGATATAGACAGCGATAGCATACCAGTTGTCACACTGGATTGCAATATGACTTGGTAGGGGGGTGGGGGGGGCGTACTTAATAACATAATGCCTCAGGACTGTAGAGCAGCCCAACACTTATTATAAAAAGGGCTGGCATACTTCAGCAATATCTAAAGCTATTTTATTTCACTTTGAGGTTTCCGCACACTGGTGTTGTTTGCCATCCGTCCACAAATCTAATTTAGGAAAACTTAAAAGAAGGCCGGTTAATATAAAAATGACTCTTTTGCAATACAATTAAACCACATAATGTTTGGGAGAAGATTTATAATATGAAGGGAATGATCCAATTTTAAATTAACCAGTAAGGAAATAAATCAGCCTTAATCTGATCCAGTGGCTGGTGGTATAAGCAAAAGCAAAAGGGGGAGGAGGTGCTATGGAGAAAGAAAGGGAGGAAGAAAACAGAGAAAGATGGAGGGAGAAAAACAAAACTAGAAAAAAAAGGGAGAGTGAAAAAAGAGAAACAGAGAGAAACGACAGAGAAGGCTGCATAAACAAAGAGATAAAAACTGAAAAAGGTTGTGAGAGAGAGAGAGCACATTATGGCCTTAGCACAATATCACAACACACCCCCTGTCCCGACACCGGCCTGTCTGGACATCTCTTTCCTCTCTGGATGATGGACACTGTTTGGACAACCCGGGCTAAAATCTGAACCATAACAATAATAAGCGTAGAAACAGCAGGGAGGACGGGACACCCCACCGCCTCTCTCCCAACCCCCCACCGCTGCCTGACCTCTGTAATGTGGATGTCAAATAGATGAGGACGAGAGAGGAGCCAAGTCTAACACTTCTGGGACACAGCCGACAAAGAGAGTTTTATGATTCTAATTGAGAGGATTAGCACCTCATACAAAGTCTTTTTTTTTACATTTTTTTTTTTTTTTATGAACCAAAAAAGTTACATGAGTTGTAATTTATTCCAACAACCTTTCACTCGTCTTGCACATGTTGACCTCTTAGACATAACTTCACACTGAGGCCATATCACACCGAAGAGTTATTTCTTCCCAATTGCTTTCTTTTCACTCCTTCCCTTTCTTGGACTTCACCTCTTTCTTGGACTTCAACAATTAATGGGAGCAGTGTCATTTACACCTTGGCATCATCACTCACCATTTCTTAGGCACATATTTGCCTTCTCACATGTCTCATGCATGCAAAGATCCGGAAGCCTTGCCAGGCAGATACACAGAGTAAAGTAAACTCAAGACTCAAGACAAAGGGTCAAGAAGCTCAAGAAGCTCTTCCTGGTAGGTTTCGAGTGCCTTTGAAGACCAAGCCCAGAGAAATCCCACGCACGCTATACATGCACACACACACACACACACACACAGGTATACATGCACACATGCACACACACACACACACACACACACACACACACACACACACACACACACACACACACACACACACACACACACACACACACACACACACACACACACACACACACACACACACACACACACACACACACACACACACACACACACACACTCCCACTCACACACACACACACACACTCCCACAGGTATACATGGCTGCCCTCACGCTCCAAAGGAAACAACATCTGGGGCTCCATCAATAGTCCATTTCCTTTGTTGCTAAGCTGTGTGTCACAATGGGTTTTGCACGCAGGTTTTGAGCAAGAATAAAGGCTTATTCTAATATCTGGAGGCAGGAGAGGGTAACGTGAGACAGGCTTGTGTCCATCTGAGGTAGTTGGATCCATATGATGAGCTCCAGCGCCCTCATTCTGGAAGGAATCCTATCCCTGTTGTGGCCACAAACCCAGCGGGTTCAACCCAGAGCTGGGCTGGGCTGGCTCTGGTCGGATACCCGCAGC
>NC_137922.1:18591161-18628661 GCF_963457725.1 Sprattus sprattus | reverse complement strand
ATGTACTATTTAGTAGGCTGATGAGATTAAAGGTTTGAGATTTTGTTACAATTTTAACAGCATAAATGATAAAACAGTGTTAGTCATACGAGATTGATTATGGGGAGAATATAAAATGTGTAATTACTGAACCGAATCAGGCATGAAGAATACAATCATAATAAGAACATATCTATAATACATTCATACATAATGACTTAATAACAGTAACATAGAGATACTCAAATAAGACATGGACCCCATGACCATATCCAGAATGCTTTAAATGTTTCCCATATTATTTGTACTGTATTTGAAATGGAAACATACCAGAAATAAACTCTTCATCTGAACAAAGCCAATTTGTCCCATTATTTAAACGACGAGGGAACCCCCCTCCCTTAGGGCATTTGGCCTGAGGCAAAATCTCAGCTAATAAAAAGCCATCTGGGCACTACACAACTCTCATTTCTCACCAAACGACAGGTTCAGAGTTCAGCTGAATAAGTGACTGATTTATGAGTCATCTCAGAAAAGAATAGGCCCTACTACTCTCTGTGTACTAGAGCCCAGCAGTCTAGACTTCTGGGAGTGTCCATTCAAGGGAGTGGCCACTACACTGGAAGCACTTCCTTCAGGTAACCCAGTTCAGCTTAGTCCAGGTCAGAGTTCTGCTCAAAGAGGCAAAGAACCACAGTCTAGGATGACGTCACTGTTCCACAGGAGACAACTTCCAATCAAATCTCAGATCACACCAGTCTTTGTCTATTCCATGAAGTGTTGGTTCAGTTCGGACTGAAAAATGAAGCGCAACGTAATACAAATTAGTATGTAATGTTTGCAAACGCACTTCTGTGTATCTACAAAATCTCAACAAGAGCCTTCTCTTTAAAAAAAACAGACAGGCCAACCCAAAATATCTAAAACATCTCAGAATATTACCAGCAGCAGACGTCAGAGAAACGGAGAAAAGACTGCCTGGGAGTGTGCATCGGTATGGGTGCCTTCAACATGTGCACACATCTGTCTGTCAGGGGCATGGTGATGGATGATTTATCTCACCTCACTGTTTGGTAGGCTATTGCCCGAGCTCTTTGCTCCGTAAAGAGTAATGGGTGGGTTGGGTTAAATAAACCAACCATGGTATTATGCCATGAATAGCTCTCTAAGGACCGCTCTTGAGGAAAGTGTCAAGGGTTTCACTGTCATGGATATATGACTGCAAGTGTGTGTGGTACTTACAAAAGACCATATGGATATGTATATGGTTTTCGTTTAGTCTCCGAGGTCCTTAACATCCTCATAGATACAGCCAAAGACCTACTACATGGTTAAGCTGTTTTTCTTAACAATGCTTCTTTTAAATATGACCTAGCTATCACTCCCAGAAAAAAAAGAAAACAAAATGGCTATTCATCTTCAGCCACTACAGCTATTTGTGCTGATTCATTTGACTGAAATGACCTTTCTCAGCCTTTGTCAACAAGCTTCAGCCAAGTTGGCCATGCTGTATCAGCTCCTAGCATCCTGTATCAGAGACAGCCACCAGACAGCAGAGAGTATTTGGGCTACTCAGCCGCTAGCATCCTGTAGCAGAGACAGCCTCCAGACAGCAGAGAGTATTTGGGCTACTCTTTCATTGTAAGTCAACATCTGCTTCTTTACTTCTAAGGGCCTCGCTACAAAGCAGCCTTGAAAAGATGAGTTCAGGTGCCCGTGACTATGTGAGTAATGATCTCGGTGTGAAAACTGGCAAGTCTTCAGACTGACCCGTCAACAGTGGCGGCCTCCTTGTCCGCCGGTCCCCACTAGCACCAAGAGAGCTAGACCAAATAGCAGGGGAGTGGGGGGGGGGGGATGCCAGAGGCACACCCATGGAAAGACTGGAATCCCTCAAAAACTGCACTCAGTACCATCGATACCAGACAAGAGCGAATGGCATGTTTCTCACAAAGCGTGCAAGGTTCAATGCATCTGGAAGTGCCCGACTTTGACCGTCTGTGTTGGATTTATGACTCAGCCTAAAAAACAAAACACAAACAGCAATGCAAAGTATGTCATGTTGGGAATAGAACTGGGGGAAGACATGTTTCTATATCCTTTTTTCACAGAAATATGGTACTAATTATAGGGCCTGTAAATGTGTATGGGTAATGACAGAAGTGAACTACCAGGAGTCTGGGCTGTTATTTCACATCCTTGTATGAATGACTGTTTGAAAAAGGCCAACAAGGCCTAACACAGCAGGGGATTTGCTTTGGTCCAGGAATCCTGGAGCTACAGTGGTCTATGCTTTGACAGGACTTGACTACTGACACTTTGTCACATATTTCACCAGGCAGTGTCTGCTTGATGTGTTGTCAGTGTACACACAGCCTTTGTACAGAGCGAAGGCTCATGCTGATACACCAGCTCCTCAAAATAGATACGCTACCAACCTTAGCCACATACATTTCTACATCAGTTCTATTCCATTTTTAAACTAAAACTTAAAGACTTCTACCGCATTTTCAAACTTTTTGCTATGACAACAGCGACAGCGATAGCGACAGTTTGCTAACCCACAACGTTAGTTGCTCAGCCGTTGTTCACTCTATATTATGGTATTCATTCGCACAATGTTTGCGAAGGGTTTTATAGCCTCGAAGACCTTTAACCACAAGTTTCCTAGCACAGTGGAATTATTTGGATTGATGCATAATTTGAAATGCTATGCTAGGTAACGTTTCCTTTCTTGTTAGCTTAGCTAAAAACGCTTCGGTCACTGTAGATTTTCTAACTTAAAGGCACCCAGTGCAACTTTATGTAAACATTCAATGAAAAATAAACATTCAATTCCTAGTCTTTTTTACACGTAGTAAGTTTCAATAACTCCATACCATTACATATCGACATTCAAGGAGCAAAGATGAGATGTCGTTGTGTGGTGAGAACTGATAGAAAATCGTAAACAACAACAATCACCGGTGGGGAGAAGCCATTTTTCCATTGACTGGAAGCCTGCTTTATTTATTGTAGGTTACAAAAAATAAAGAAAATGGTGGCGATTGTTGTTGTTATCGATTTTCTATCAGTTCTCACCACACAACGACGTCTCATCTTTGCTGCTTGAATGTGGGTATGTAATGGTATGGAGTTATTGAAACTTACTACGTGTAAAAAAGACTAGAAATTGAATGTTTATTTTTAAGCCTCGAAAGTTGCACTGGGTGCCTTTAAACAAATAACTCTTGCTAGTTTTTACTCTGTGGTGCTTTGGATGCTGTGTTTGTTTGCTTGCATGTTGTTTGTTTAATGATCTTTTACATAATGTCTGTTTTGCTTTAGCTTTGAGAAAGAGGCATCCAACTCCACCACCCTTGTCAAGAATTGGCCCTCAGGGAGCCGATGCCCTGGATTCCACCATGTTTCTCTTTTGGTCCGCGAGCCCAATTCTTAGTGTCGTTGCCTTGGCAGTGCACGTCCATGAATTTGGCAGGTAGAACTTCTGAAAGAGCACTGAGGGGAGGGGGGTATTTGTTTGGCTGTGGTCAACAATCTTTCTCCAGAATTGTTGACCACACCTGTAAACACCTTTTTGTTCAGAGAATGTCTTAACCACAGCCCAGCCCGGCCTCACTAACATCAGTGAGAAGACTTGTCTGATTGGGCAGGGACAGCACCACAGGGCAGGGCGTGGAGCTAAAGCCTAATTTATACTTCTGCATCCCTCTCCGTCCTCGAAAAAAAAATGGGCGGGCGGGGGCAGGCGGTTGATTCAGAAAAAATTGAACGTACTGGTCGGGCTTACATACTACTCCGACGGCTATGCGTCCTAAAGTCTATTCAACCTATTCAACGCCAGACCGCTGGGTGGGGTAACTACTGTTTGTCGAGCCCGTAGCTACCACATAACCTCTTTATTGGAAGTCATTGATTGTTTTTCCTCCCAACTGTCACTGACATGACACGGATGCTGCTTCAAGACCCGTCGGGCAGGTGCAGTCACATGGGCCTTGGAGACATGTAGTACAGTCAATGCTAATATGTCTAATGCTATATATTCACTTGAGTAGGCAAATGTATCTCCATCGTGGTGGTCATTTTTTTGTGAAAAACATTGCGATTTATAACAAAACGATATGCTTATCTTACATACAATACAGAAACTATTATAAAACGATCCAATAAAATGAATACGTTCTTATTTTCTTTGGTATTTTTGTCACATTCATACTGCAATGATCGCTGGTTAACCTTTGAATAACTACAACGCTATGACAATGCACTCATTGGCCACGAGACGGTTGCCCTTGTCAAAAAGTGGTAACGTGAATGTGTCACTATGAAACAAAGCATGCACACTTCGAACAAAATTACCCCCCAAACTCTGAGGACAGGGCCAGAAAAATAAACCCACGGTATTCATCATACATCATACATCATACATCATGCAGTGTTATAGTTATATCAGACACACAGCAAGAACATGCATACCTCAACATACAGTTGTGGGACTGCGATTTCAACCATGAATATGTTGGAAAAACACATACATTAGCACACTTACTAATGATCATCTGCCAGGCTCTCACACACGAAAAGTTGATTCCAAAACTCTCGAATTTAAGACAGAGTGGACTGACAAGTAGGCTATGCATTTGTGCTGCTTGTGGGCAGGACAAAACCGATGTGTTTAATCTGCAACGAGACGGTTGCCCTTGTCAAAAGTGTTAGCGTGAAACGTCACTATAAAACAAAGCATGCACACTTCGAACAGAAATACCCGTAGAACTATG
The DNA here is from genome assembly GCF_963457725.1 of Sprattus sprattus. NCBI lineage: Eukaryota > Metazoa > Chordata > Actinopteri > Clupeiformes > Clupeidae > Sprattus > Sprattus sprattus. Next base: position 18,623,904 of record NC_137922.1, on the reverse strand, counting down.
AAGTAAGTGGCAGAAAATTAAACCCACTGCAGTCTTCATACCAATCCACATGCAGTGTTATAGTTATATCAGAAACACAACAAGAGAACTAACAACTAACAGACAATGGTTGATGGTGGAGCTGCTGGACTAGTTTGAGTTATAAGCAGAGGACGTGCTTGTAGCGATTTGAGCGACAACTACAACAACAACAGAACAGGAGACAGGTGGTACGTTCGTTTACTAGATTTTCCGCTAAATCAAGCGTTAGCGTATTCACAATAACTCTCAAAAGTGTGCTGCTAATAAGTACAACGTTGTCGTGCCGATTATGCTCTCACACGCCACCCTCATTGAGGCAAAAGTAATGTTTGACTCAAATGTCTTTCACTGCCGTTTTATGTAAAGTCAGTCATTCTAAATAGGTTCTACACATACATGAAATACATTTCCTATTTAATAGATGCAAAGTAATTATGCTGCCAGCATTACTCCGTAGCAAATTACGTTAGATGTCAGTTGAAGCTGGTTGGAGAAGGCACTTTCAACACCGAGCCACCAGCCAAGAGACCAACAGTGGTCGGGAGAAATGTACTTTTCGAGGGTTTATATAAAATACGGTAGCCTAATGCTGCATGCTGTGCAGCTTTGTAGTTTACCAAAGTCGTACTAAAACATTTTGACAGAAAACAGGAAATGTGAGGTCCTGACATGTGTGATTCCGGTGTTGTACCCGATTCAGCACCCCCGTCAGAATATGCACCCCCTTGACGCACCACTCGCTTGCCTAAACAAACGCAGGGGAAAATACTATACTACGATTTCATTATTTGTGAAAGAGATCGAAGAGAAGAACACAAGTGATTACAGTCTTTAGAACTGTTCTAAAGAGTACAAACAACCGATGTTTTTCTATGCAACCCTTGACGCACCACTCGCTTGATCGGAAAGGAAAGCAGTTCGCCTAAATAAACGCATGGAAAAATACTATACTACGATTTCATTATTTGTGAAAGAGATGGAAGAGAAGAACACAAGTGATTACAGTCTTTAGAACTGTTCTAAGAGTACAAACAACCGATGTTTTTCTTTCAAAAACCTCGGATAATAGCGAACGCAAAAGAACACCTTTTTGTTCTGTGGAAATATATAGCCTACCCAAGCCATGACTTCAAAATGAATTAATGTAATTTTGAATTAGCAAGTTGAATGTATTTGACACGGTGTTTCACAAGACTAAATAACGAAATGCAGTGTAGGATCTAACAGGAAGTGCAAATAAGCAGAAAGTGCAGAATATGTGCATATGAATGGCAGTGGTATATACTAGGATAGTATAAGATACAGTATGATACTGTACTCTGCTTACTCATACTAGTCCCATGTCTGTACTCTGAAAAGCATTTGATGATCGGATCAACAGAATTCTTTTAAAGGGGGGGGGGGGGGTGCATATCACGACAGGCCAATTTCATACCATGCAGAATAAGCACCCCCTGTTCAATTCTGCTAGGAAGGTGGCACATGCATGAAACTCACTCTGCCTACTCATACTAGTCCCATGTCTGTACTCTGAAAAGCATTTGATGTTGGGGTCAACAGAATTCTTTTAAAGGGGGGGGGGGGGGGTGCATATCACGACAGGCCTATTTTCACACCGGTCAGAATAAGCACCCCCCTTAAAATAATTCTGTTGACTCCAACATCAAATGCTTTTCAGAGTACAGCCAAGGGACTAGTATGAGTAAGCAGAGTGAGTTTCATGCATGTGACACCTTCCTAGTAGAATTGAACAGGGGGTGCTTATTCTGACTGGTGTGAAAATAGGCCTGTCGTGATATGCACCCCCTCCTTTAAAATAAGTCTGTTGATCCGATCATCAAATGCTTTTCAGAGTACATACATGGGACTAGTATGAGTAAGCACAGTGAGTTTCATGCATGTGACACCTTCCTAGTAGAATTGAACAGGGGGTGCTTATTCTGACTGGTGTGAAAATAGGCCTGTCGTGATATGCACCCCCTCCTTTAAAATAATTCTGTTGATCCGATCATCAAATGCTTTTCAGAGTACATACATGGGACTAGTATGAGTAAGCACAGTGAGTTTCATGCATGTGACACCTTCCTAGTAGAATTAAACAGGGGGGTGCTTATTCTGACTGGTGTGAAAATAGGCCTGTCGTGATATGCACCCCCCCTTTAAAAGAATTCTGTTGATCCGATCATCAAATGCTTTTCAGAGTACAGACATGGGACTAGTATGAGTAAGCACAGTGAGTTTCATGCATGTGACACCTTCCTAGTAGAATTGAAGAGGGGGGTGCTTATTCTGACTGGTGTGAAAATAGGCCTGTCGTGATATGCACCCCCCCCCTTTAAAAGAATTCTGTTGATCCAATCATCAAATGCTTTTCAGAGTACAGACATGGGACTAGTATGAGTAAGCACAGTGAGTTTCATGCATGTGACACCTTCCTAGTAGAATTGAACAGGGGGGTGCTTATTCTGACTGGTGTGAAAATAGGCCTGTCGTGATATGCACCCCCCCCCCCCCCCCTTTAAAAGAATTCTGTTGATCCGATCATCAAATGCTTTTCAGAGTACAGACATGGGACTAGTATGAGTAAACAGAGTACTGTATCATACTGTATCTTATACTATCTCATTATGTATATACCACTGCCATTCATATGCACATATTCTGCACTTTCTGCTTATTTGCACTTCCTGTTAGATACTAAACTGCATTTCGTTATTTAGTCTTGTGAAACACCGTGTCAAATTCATTCAACTTGCTCATTCAAAATTACATTAATTCATTTTGTAGTCATGGCTGGGGTAGGCTATATATTTCCACAGAACAAAAAGGTGTTCTTTTGCGTTCGCTATTATCCGAGGCTTTTGGAAGAAAAACATCGGTTGTTTGTACTCTTTAGAACAGTTCTAAAGACTGTAATCACTTGTGTTCTTCTCTTCCATCTCTTTCACAAATAATGAAATCGTAGTAGCCTATAGTATTTTTCCATGCGTTTATTTAGGCGAACTGCTTTCCTTTCCGATCAAGCGAGTGGTGCGTCAAGGGGGTGCATAGAAAAACATCGGTTGTTTGTACTCTTTAGAACAGTTCTAAAGACTGTAATCACTTGTGTTCTTCTCTTCCATCTCTTTCACAAATAATGAAATCGTAGTATAGTATTTTTCCCTGCGTTTGTTTAGGCGAACTGCGAGTGGTGCGTCAAGGGGGTGCATATTCTGACGGGGGTGCTGAATCGGGTACAACACCGGAAATGATGTTGTTTGGAAATTATGTCGTAAACTGGCCAATCACAGCCAAGGGGGTCTCCGACTCTCTCCGTCTCTTTAAGAAAAGTTAGAAAAAAGCGTTTGTCTCCGACCAGCTCTCCGACGGCTCTCCGACGGGTCGGATGGGCGGCAACACCTGGGTGAAGGTGTTACCAAGGCGTGCCAAGGCGTGCCAAAGTGTCCCTCTACGACCAAATCGGAGAGAATCGTAGAAGTATAAAAATGCCTTAACACCTGGCTGACATCTGGCCCTGACCCCTCTCCAGGGCTCTGCACACACACTCTTTACACACACACACACACGGCTGCTAACCACAATCATACAGACTCAGATGATGGCCAGCATGCCTGAGGATGAACGGGGAGGCAGCCACGCTGGGAGCTTTAGGGCCAGCCGCTGATGTAATGAGCCGGGAGTCACCGACACTGCACCAGCAAGACCACCCTGGCGAGTAACGATGAAGCTTCCCCGCTACAACAGAGAGAGCTGGCTTGAGACATACCTCATCTAAGTCCAGCTGGCAGCCCAATTCAACGGGGGCGGGCAGGCTACTTTGGACTGGCTAAGACTCTTCATCGGCTCTGGTCCTGCTCCTACTGGCCATGGAGTCGTCAGATATGGAGACCTGGCGCTCCAACACTCCACTGCGGTAGTACCAGGTGGGTGCACCAATGGAGCTTGTGGGCGTAGACATCCTAGGCATCTTTTCCACCGCCGGCAAGGGTAATCGCTACATCCTCGTGACAATTGACTACTCTACCAAGTGGCTAGAAGCGTATGCAGTTCCCGACCAGAGTGCTCCCACCACCACTGAGCATCTGGTCAACAAGATGCTCTGTCATTTCGGTGCACCAGAGGAGCTACACAGTGACCAGGGATGGAACTTTGAAGCTGGCATATAAAGCGAGTTATGAAAGCAGCTTGGCATAAAAAAAAGCATGGCATACCCAAAGTGATGGACTAGTTTAATGTTTAAACCGCACTCTGGGCAGCAGCCGTCTTGTGGGCATAACAGACAGCAATCAGGAGTCTACAAAGTGCAACCCTGCAGCCCTCATGTTTGGACACAAGATCCAGAACCCTCTGAATTAAGTGTTCGGGCTGCCTCCAAAACCAGAGGTGAAGGTTGGGCCTGGCCTGGACTATTTGTACCCACTGCACCCCCACGTATCACACATAAGGAGGTCCTACTCATGCCTCTGTCAATTACTGCCATGTTAAAAAAACACGTAATGCAAACCAAACCAGACCAACTTTAAGAATTAAAGCGGTAGAGGTGGGAACCCTTATGAGATCATCGTTCCCCCTGCCTGAGCAAGACACACAGCGGCCCTGATGTAGTCTCGTCAAATTACATCTTACTATTTAAATGAATACACACAAAATTACACCTGCTCTTCTTGAACACATGAAATGGTAAATATCTAGTAATACACTTGACACATACACTGACTTAACTTTGCGTTAACTCTCCGTCCACACAATTTGAAAAACAAAGAAAGACAAACAAAATCAGTCACGTCTGCTCTAAATGAAATATGCGATGCCTAGCGACAGACCTGTTAATACTGTAAACGTGCAGAACACAATGCCCACAGCCGAACTCCATTCTACAGCATCGTCCGTCTGGACATTAAGCTCAAGTCTCTGCTTGCCATGACACACCCGCCCTAAACTGCCTCACCGTCACTCTAGTTATCTCTAAAGTTTATCGTGACTGGTGGGTTCAGTGTTTAGTGCCTATTACATATTTACTAACAACTGCCGAAAGTAATTATATTACCATACTTCTGTCAAATCAATGTCACCGAAAGGTTGAATTAGCAAAAGTAAAGATTTTAATATCAGAGACCTATTCAACGTTATTGGTTTTACGCTATACTATTTGTTATAAGGTTGTATTACAAATGTGGCTGCTATGAAAAAGTTCAACACCGGCGTGAGTCTAGATTGAAGTTAATGAACAGGTAATCACATGGATAGGCGAACTTTACAACCTATTTAGTTGACATAGTTTTTTTGGAAGTTATAAATAGTTTATAAATATCTACTGACTTTACGTTTGTCTGTCATTCAATGTAACATCTCGATAGGGTCATTGCATTCCATCATAACTGTTATTTTGCTCACCTTTTGAAAGGAGTTGCTGAAGCCGTGAAAACGAGGAAGCTTGTGACCCAACGCTTAGCTGAGAAACTGAACGACAATCCGTACTTCCGCCTCCAACTCGTCTTTTCTCGCTGGCCGCGGGGAGGAGGGACACTTTATTCGCGTCACTGGCTGATGGGCAGAGAGGGGATCATTCCGACCAAGTTCACAGGGAAACTTTCTCAAGATTAGGCTATAAGTGCACTGAAATTTTGTATTAAATCCATGTCCATAACATCTCCCTGTTCTCACATTCCAGCTTAAGTTTGGCTTTAAGAGGAATGGTGACATTTATAAATTGCGCGTCAGGATGTGGTGGTCTGGTAGTATCCTGATGCTGCTTAGACAGTGAAGGGAATGGCGTGTGACTGAACAGTGAGCCGTTATAAAAGTGACGAAGGTCAGCCAATCTCACAGGTAACATGAATTCCACAGGAAAGGAACAAGACTGAGTCTGGCAGGTGCCGAAGGAAACAAAAGGATATTAAGCGTCACAGTGTGGAATCAGGAAAAAGACAGCAGACCGTAGAGGAGAACTGGTTTAACTCCGTGTTAACTTTATGAAATTAGTGAAATAGGGTAGCCTACTCGTTGCATTGAACGGTTTTGGATGGTCTACATCAGCAGATTGACAGATCAGATAAGAAGGAAGTTTGAAGTAGGCTGTAATAGCACTCCCTGGTGACGATTGTTGGAAGCAAAATAGCGTCAAAAGCCATTCGTTTCACTGAACCTTGCTTTATTTATTTTTGGTAAGCTGAGAACATCGTATCACATTAGTAGTATATCAGAAAATAACTAGAAAATGCATTTCCTGAAGGAAATACCAGTGCATGAAATGCAAAAGGTAAGACAGGAAGAAGAAAATAAAGAAGAGTGAAGCAGAGAGATGGAAGAAGGAAAGAAGAAAGGAAAGAAATGTGGAAGAAAGGAAAGAAGAGTGAACAAGAGTGTCTCTGGATAAAGACAGTAAAGAGAGAGTGAAGAGGGGAAATATTGAAAGAAGGAGAGAAAAAAGAGTGAAGCAGATAGATGGATTGTGAGAGGATGGAAGGTGTCTCTTAATATGTATACAGTTGAATGGAGAGGGACAGAGAAACGAGGAGCATTGGAACCTTGGCGCAGGTGTCTGTGAAGCACAGGTGCAAGCCAGTACAACACTTTTGGGACAGTTACCCACCATTGGGGAAAAAAATGTCATGTTGTCAAAACTCCGCAAGTTTTTGTTGTTGTTTTTTTGATGCCATGATGGCCCAATGTAAGTCAATGGGAAACTTTATATTTGTTTTCTTTAATATCTTAAAAAGTAAGTTGTGAAGTGAAAAATACATAGCATACGTGTCCTTTACAAGACCTACGCGACAAAGTTTGAACGAAGTTTCTAAGTTAAGCGGTTCGAGCTGAATTATTCACAGAAAAAGGTACGAAGAAGAAGAAGTTTAGGAATAACAATACAGGGCATTTCATGCACTGTAATAATGTTGGTGCGGGCAGTAGTAGTATAGCAGTGCGGCCTAAAATACCTTTAATTGCAGTTTGTCTTTGACTGACATTAACTGTAGCTACGCAGAGACAGAAACCAGTGACCAAAATCTCTGACGTGTAGAGAGTAGGTCTAATGAGTTCTCACCTGTTCATATACTGTGATAAAATCACAAAAATATGCAGAAGGTGTGACTGGGATGCCTGCCCACAATGGAAATGTGTTAGCTGGATGTGGAATTGTGTCATGTCACTCTCTCCATTCCGTGTGTGCACAGGAAATGATGCCCAACATTCCAGCTAAAATAGATTACTGACTTAAAAATGGCCTTGTAGGTTTAGGGAAGAGGCCATAGATGAAAGTAGACACAATCCCTATCCCTCCTTCCTATACACACCCCTCCGTCTGCAGATGTCCCTACCTCCCCACCACACCCCACCTCCTTCTGGTTCTAGAAAAGGGCTGATCTAACTGTTATCTGCACGGCGCTGATGATGACAGTACAGGGTTATTTCTTTCAAAATGGTTAAAAGCGATGCCGAGCATTGTGACTTACTAACTAGAGCATTTTCACACGCACAGTAGGCTTATCTAGTCAAATTAAACATTTATATAGAACTCTACTGCACTCCAGTGGCGATAAACAGAACAACAGTAGTACAGCAGGCTACATGATACATCTATTCAAGTCTGCCGCTTTTCAGATCTTCCCGTAGAATATCCAGGTCTCTTATTGAGTGTGGACCTGTTAAAATTGAATTTTCCTCACGCCACTATTCAATGTATTTTTTTTTAACCAAGAGGGTTAAAGTAAAACAATTCATGTTATTTGTATACTATTAATGCTTTTGTTTGCAAATGAGACGAGAAAGAACAATGCTTCAATACGTCTGGCGTCCCCCAAGGCCAAAAGCAAATAGAAACGCACATCAGTGCACAATTCAATGTAGGTGTGGGTGTAGAGAGTAGGTCTAATGAGTTCTCACCTGTTCATATACTGTGATAAAATCACAAAAATATGCAGAAGGTGTGACTGGGATGCCTGCCCACAATGGAAATGTGTTAGCTGGATGTGGAATTGTGTCATGTCACTCTCTCCATTCCGTGTGTGCACAGGAAATGATGCCCAACATTCCAGCTAAAATAGATTACTGACTTAAAAATGGCCTTGTAGGTTTAGGGAAGAGGCCATAGATGAAAGTAGACACAATCCCTATCCCTCCTTCCTATACACACCCCTCCGTCTGCAGATGTCCCTACCTCCCCACCACACCCCACCTCCTTCTGGTTCTAGAAAAGGGCTGATCTAACTGTTATCTGCACGGCGCTGATGATGACAGTACAGGGTTATTTCTTTCAAAATGGTTAAAAGCGATGCCGAGCATTGTGACTTACTAACTAGAGCATTTTCACACGCACAGTAGGCTTATCTAGTCAAATTAAACATTTATATAGTACTCTACTGCACTCCAGTGGCGATAAACAGAACAACAGTAGTACAGCAGGCTACATGATACATCTATTCAAGTCTGCCGCTTTTCAGATCTTCCCGTAGAATTTCCAGGTCTCTTATTGAGTGTGGACCTGTTAAAATTGAATTTTCCTCACGCCACTATTCAATGTATTTTTTTTTAACCAAGAGGGTTAAAGTAAAACAATTCATGTTATTTGTATACTATTAATGCTTTTGTTTGCAAATGAGACGAGAAAGAACAATGCTTCAATACGTTTGGCGTCCCCCAAGGCCAAAAGCAAATAGAAACGCACATCAGTGCACAATTCAATGTAGGTGTGGGTGTTCTGACCAGTTTATCCGGGCAGAGACGATCTGAGGGATCCGACTCAATCCGACTCGATCCGACTGGTCTTCACAGAGAAGGTAAATGATGCAGAGCTAAGTGCAAGGAGTAACATGAAGCGTACTGCCGGTTGACGTCCATATGCACGGAAACTGGAACAGCTTTAAGGTCACGGGACGCATTCAAGATTAGCTGGGTTGAGTTCCAGGTCGTTGGCCAATGAACGTACGTAAGACTTTGGCTATAAAACACTCAACAGCATCACTATTGACGCAGATAAGAAAGAGACTACTAGGTATTTTGCTCGAACATAGCCTACCAGGAAATGTGTGAAGAATCAGACAAGCTTGATAAATATAAACAAAGTCTGACGTTTTATCAATATCACCCATCCCAAGTTTATTGAACAAGTTTCAGGTTAGAGAAAAATCTGAGGTGCTTTGCGCTTGACTAAACAAAGTCAGAAATCTTTCAGCTGACATCTGACTGAACAAAAGTAAGATGGCAGACAAAAGTTCTAATGGTTTCCTGACTGTTTCCTACGTTTTTGGGCAGTTTAACACATATAAGGAAATGTGCAACTGATTGTTGGTCCACACCTGTTGTTCCATATCCGTGCAAACAGTCTTTGAATTTGATAACTGACAAGTTTTTAAAGTATTCATCCATGAGAGTATCAGTTAAGGGATGCTTACAACTAATCTCAGCACAGCCCACTGTGCTCTAGGAATGCTTAAGAGAGAGCAAATATTCAGTTCAAAGAGATAGACACTTTACTGATCTCTAAGTTCTTCCTCCTTTCAAATTTGTATAACTTCACTGTTGTGATTGATAAGGGGTGAGGGAACTGTCTCTGGATGTCAGGTCTTACCTGGGGTGACTGTTTTTGCTGAAACACTTGCCATTGAAATTATTCTTATCCTCAAAGGCTCCCCACTGTGTATGCACTGCACTGTAAGAGTCATCTGACTTTACAGTTGGTAGGCTTCTGGAAAACAAGTACAATATTGCAAGAACACTCAGGACAAAGCTGTGTAGTTTCATCACTTCACATAGAATCATATCGCTGAACTAGGTTAATGTCTTGAGTGGAACTTTAGAGTTGGAGGTAGGACTGGCTTTACAGGAGCTTGGACAAAAACACATTGTTGGTTTAAGTCCTACTGGTTTCACAGGAGCTTGGACAAAAACACACTGTTGGTTTGAGTCCTACCTCACAGGGCAGTCTTGTGTCACACCATGGGAGCCTGCCATGAAGTATTATGCACACGTTTGATTTGTTCTTTAAATACCATCCAGCCAAAAACACACTTGTAGAGAAAGCATTTTAATGCAAGAAAGGCATGGTCCATGGTCCTGAAACCACAGTGATGCTGGCAACTTCAATATCTATTGCTAAGCCTATACGGTATGTTATAAATAGCCAGAAATTGTGTTGCGTATGTGGCGGAAAAATGGGGCCAATCCAGATGAAAATTGCCAGGGCTGAATTTTCTTTCCAGTCCGGCCCTGCACTCAGCTGAGTTTTTCTGTTTCTCTGTTATGGCATTATCAGAGTGCATAAAGCCGTGTAACCAGATTTATATTGTGACTTTCCATTGGCCCCTGGAGAAATGCATGCTCATCTTTCTTATTATGTGAGGTATAGATTGCCTTGATTGGTTATAACCTCAATATAAATCTTCCTGCAACAGATAACGGCCATTTGTTTTGTGACTACTGTGTGACAGCTATTAGCAATTGACAAGTCATTATATTCTCATTCACTGGCTGGGAAAACAGTCACCACATTTGTATAAAGTGACTGGGGGATAAACTTCTCCTGACACATCTAAACACACAACTCTCTCATACCACAAATACAGTCAGGCACACATTATGCAGTACTTGTTGAGGTATACAGATTTCCTTAAATGACATAAACAGAGCGTTTTGGTTATTGCAGTTTACTGGAACAGATATCCTGCATGTTCCTCATGGCTGGACCTGGAAGCAGAACTCCAAACAAACACCAAAAAGGCGAACTCACACAGGTACATACATTACGATGCAGAAAACAAGCTTTTATTCTGTATACAACAAATTATTCTGTGGTCATCTGAAAAACATAACTCTAGTAATCATTAAAATATATTACTTTGACTACACTGAAAGTGCAAAGTGACTACTGTTGAACTTCATTGTTATAGCAGATTTTGTAATGAATAACTATAACATTTTAATAGAATTAAATAAAACTTGATCTATCTGATAAATGAAGTACCCAAGCAATGCATCTGAGATACCCAAACGTCTGTTTTTTTAAATTGTTTTGTTGGTTGTTTTTACATTTCTATTAGATCAATAACATCTGGTTATATGGTTTGCAGAAAAAATGACCACTAAAAAGTGGTCAGGTAACTTTCATCCACGACCTCTTCAAGGAGAAGTTAATTCTTCAGAAAGCCAAATAAACCATCATATTCCTCCATATGAAATATAGCAATTACTTCACCTAAACATCCAGCTTCCACACATGCTGGAGACCCATGGGATGTATAGCATACACACACACACACACACACACACACACACACACACACACACACACACACACACACACACACACACACACACAGACACACATACCGGACACACACACACACACACACACACATACCGGACACACACACACACACACACACATACCGGACTCACACACACATACACACACGAAATGGCAACTCATTTAAAGGTTTAGTTACATAAATACTGGCATGTCCTTGACTTGGAAGCTTATCAACAGATAAAAGTAAGTTTGCACCATTTTGCATTATCTATTACATGAAACGTCATCTAACCATACAATCAACATCACTGAACTATAGTTCTGGTACTGCACTTGAAAAGAAAAACGGTAGACGAAGAATTGACCCTGGATGACTTGCCATTACCGCAGGGAACAAATGTAGGAGCAGTACACTGTAAATGATGGCAGGTTGACAAATAGACTTCCTTCAAAAGAGAAAATATGTTTTGTGTACGCCTGTTGTGTACACATTGTGTGAGAGAGTGTGTGTGTGTGTGTGTGTGTGTGTGTGTGTGTTTGTGTGTGTGTGTGTGTGTGTGTGTGTGATTTAGGAAGATGGTCATTTTTTCTGAGACCCAGCCTTCCAGAAAACTACTCCAGTGTTGTCCTGTGCTGTCACTCCTAAGCATTTTACATGTTGGTGATCCATAGCGAACACCACGCAGGGTTTGGTGAGATGTTTCCTGGGCTTTACCTCAATCACTGGACCGGATTGGCACCGGATTAGCTAACAAACCATGTGGACATCACAAGCGTGATGGGGGATGGGAAGGGGGCAAGTATTGTATAAATACCATTTAGGACAGTTATGCAAACATCCTGAAATAGTTCATATTCCTGCACCTAAAGAGAGGACCATTTAGCAGTCTTGCAAGAGATGTGGCCTCCATAAGTCCTGAAGGGGTTTCCCACAAGAGAGTCTGGAATCTGCTCCCTATTTGTAACGGCGGCCACATATGTGCTCAGCATAGGAGTTTCTCTGCTGGGTCCGGCAGTTCACCTGAGCAGTTCACCCTCTGCAGGTCCACAAGCACGTCGTCCTCATTACCCTGAGTACCTGTCTGCTCTGCCAGACGGTCCTTGGCCACCCCCTGCTGTTGGACTGATGGGGACGCCGGGGACATAGGCCTCCCGTTCTCATAGAAGGATAGGCCTGTGTTAGGAGGAGCTGCAGGGCTGGTAGTGTCTCTGCACTGCATTTCTTTGGGATCCTTGGCATTTTCATCCTCACCCCCACCATGTCTGACGGGCAGCAAGAGCGGGGCAGTGGCTGTGCTGACAGACATGGGCACCGGGTTGTGGGAGGAGCTGATCAGTGATTTTCTCTCTGGGATTTTGGCCTGAGGGAAATTTTACAGGAAAATGTCGATGTTTAGTAAAAAAAAATATATAATGTTCCGCTATAACCATGAATTGTGATCTGTTGTTCCAAATAGTACGTCAGAATTTCTATTGTAACTAATCATTTGTGACTGTGCTGGCAGTAGTATACCACTCAGATTCAGATACAGAAGCTTTTCATAAACAATCTTAATACATTTGTGTTGGAGTAACATGCCTGTGTAGTGGATTTGTTGCAATTTTTAAGTCACTTGAACCACATACCTTACCTTCCCCTCTCTGGCAGAGCCCTTCGCCTTCCCCGGCAGATGGACTTGGTTTCGGTCTCTCTCCCTCATCATACAGGTGGATCGCGATCCCCGGGACAACTGATCCATTGGATCCAGCTCGACATCACTCCATACCTACGAAAGGAATGTGAATGTGAATGAAAATGGCATTATGACAATTTAACTTAATTGCAATTGATCTCCTTAGATCCTGATTTATGTTACTGAGATTTAAAGTAAGGTACACATATAATATACTGTACGTGAAGTGTTATGTTCTAGACACCACACCAGCAGAATGCAAAACACTTTATTGTGTCACTTTTAACCTCTAACCTTTAAAAAGCTTTTGTTATTTCCACCATGCGTTAGCCCTTTCAATAGTTTTAGGGAAATTCATGGATGTCCACTTGGATGGATGGACTTCCCCCTGCATTCAAGACACCCCTCAGCTTCTAATGAGGTACAGGAACTAACCCAGAAAATGTATCCTCAATTTCTACTGGAAGCACAATCACAGTGTATTGAGGTACATTCCTCACAGCTACATCATTGGTATGATTCCAAAGCAATCTACAGCAGAATAATTGAGGCACATGTTGTAGCTTGTGTGCTGTCTGGGAATTGAACCCTTGACCTCAGTGGTGCAGTGGCACTCTTCTCTTAACATGACTTGAGCCTTTTCACACGCAGATAGATCTGATACAATAATACGTAAAGTGACATTTGAAGTAGTTCCAAAACAAGCACAAATGAACACACTGTGTCTCCCGTAGACATGGAGGAGATCCTGTAGAACTTGTTCTTGGACCCAGACGACGCCCTGCTGAGCATGGACTCCCTAAAGGAACACTCGCTGTTGGACACGGAGATGCAGTCCTTTCGAGGGGGCTGGGACAGGAAGCTCAGGCACGGCACATTCGCCGCCAGAGTGTCCCTGCTCAGCCACAAACAAAAACAACAAACAAAAAACAAAACAAAACACAAAGACTGAAAGCCGTGCTGTAAGCCATTTACAATCTAAAACCATTTATTTTGGTATATATGGTTAACATATGGGCTTGTCCACTAACCACACCAGGTGAAATGAAAAGAAGAAATCATAGAATGAGGGGGAGTGTACAACTCAAAGATAAACTGCACTCACCTGTATTTGGAGTGGATGATGGCATAGATGAATGGGTTGTATATAGCGGAGGCTTTGGCTATTACCGCGGGCACTGTCTTTGAGTATGGTGTGAGGTAGCTGCCATACCTGGAGGAGTATGTAAATCAATCAATCAATTTGTTTATTTGATCAAGAGGGACAGTGTACATTAATGTACAATAAAATGTAAATACACCCAATTATAGCCAAAAAGGCTTCCATTGGCAGTCCCCCTGCCAGAGTGACAAAAGGCTATACAACCTTAAAAAAAAAAGGCATTTACGTATAAATCAAACATAACATTGACAATAAATTAAAAAAGGCCTTCAGTCCTGACCACAAAAAGCTCAGTGTGCATATGGAGAAAGTCATCTGACAGTGAATGGCTTGCACAAATGAAATGATTCTGCAGTCTTTCCATTCCTTAGTGTGTGTGTGTGACTTGACGTGTTTATGCAGCACAGCAGTGACCCAGCAGTACTGTGGAGGGGATCACATGCCAGATTATCCCTCTCTGCCGAACTTCTCTTCTTGTATTCTCACCCTCTATTTAACTCTTCCTTCCTTCCTTTCTCTCTCCCTCTCTGTCAGTTTTCAATGCAATAGGCTTTATTGGCATGACTGTAAGGACAATATTGCCTAAAGCATTAAATCGATCTTATGATAATAATAATAATAAAGAATGAATTAAAGAAATTGAGTAAAATGGGAAAAATATACAATATTAATAATGAAATGGCAGACCCTTAAGTAAACAGAACAGAAAGTTAATTTGAACACAGCCTTTATTGTTTTTATACATATATTTAATAATATTGTAGGTTTGTCCTCCAATTCTGCTGTCACTTAATTTCAATAAAAGGCCCTCATGCTGTCAGCCCTCAAACTGACTGAGTCAAAGGTTTTCCTGAAGTCAGTAAAGCAGACGAATATTATTCATTATTTTTGTATGCTGTGTACAAGAAGATGTATAAAGTGTGAGTGTGTTAAGTATATGATCTGTGTGCCAATTTGGGAAGGGTTTTCCAAGGTTGCTGCCTCTGTAGTTCCTTGAGTTGAAGTTGTCGCTATGTTTATATACAGCCGCGGAAAAAATTAAGAGACCACTTCAAAATTATCAGTTTCTCTGGTTTTACTATTTATTGGTATGTGTTAAAGTAAAATGTACATTTTTGTTTTATTCTATAACCTACTGGCAACATTCCTACCAAATTTCAAATAAAAATAATGTCATTTAGATCATTTATTTGCAGAAAAATGACAATTGGTCAAAATAGCAAAAAAGATGCTGTGTCTTCAGATCTCGAATAATGCAAAGAAAACAAGCTCATATTCATTTTTAAACTACACAATACTAATGCTTTAACTTAGGAAGAGTTCAGAAATCAATATTTGGTGGAATAACCTTGAATTAAAATCACAACTTTCATGTGTCTTGGCATGCTCTCCACCAGTCTTTCACATTGCCGTTGGGTGACTTTATGCTACTCCTGGCACAAGAATTCAAGCAGCTCGGCTTCTTTTCATGGCTTGTGACCATCCATCTTCCTCTTGATCACATTTCAGAGTTTTTTTTATGGGATTCAGGTCTCGAAATTGGGCTGGCCATGACAGGGTCCTGATCTGGTGATACTCCATTCACACCTTAACTGGCCTGGCTGTGTGGCATGGAGCATTGCCCTGCTGGAAAAAACACTTCTCAGAGTTGGGGAACATTGTCAGAGCAAAAGGAAGCAAGTTTTTCTTCCGGGACAACGTTGTACTTTGCCTGGCTGAGGTTTGTAAAAGACCATGAGGATTGAACCAAAGCGGACTGGAGGGTCTCCTAGTTCGTCTTCTCTGATGAGTCCAATTTCACAGTAGGTGCAAGACTCTGTGGCTTGTAGGCCTCTCCAGGTCTCCGTCTAACCATCAGACGACCATGTGTTGGGCAAAGCTGAAAATTGGACTCATCAGAGAAGACGAACTAGGAGACCCTCCAGTCCGCTTTGGTTCAATCCTTATGGTCTTTTACAAACCTCAGCCAGGCAAAGTACAACGTTGTCCCGGAAGAAAAACTTGCTTCCTTTTGCTCTGACAATGTTCCCCAACTCTGAGAAGTGTTTTTTCCAGCAGGGCAATGCTCCATGCCACACAGCCAGGCCAGTAAAGGTGTGGATGGAGTATCACCAGATCAGGACCCTGTCATGGCCAGCCCAATTTCGAGACCTGAATCCCATAAAAAAAACTCTGAAATGTGATCAAGAGGAAGATGGATGGTCACAAGCCATGAAAAGAAGCCGAGCTGCTTGAATTCTTGCGCCAGGAGTAGCATAAAGTCACCCAACGGCAATGTGAAAGACTGGTGGAGAGCATGCCAAGACACATGAAAGTTGTGATTTTAAATCAAGGTTATTCCACCAAATATTGATTTCTGAACTCTTCCTAAGTTAAAGCATTAGTATTGTGTAGTTTAAAAATGAATATGAGCTTGTTTTCTTTGCATTATTCGAGATCTGAAGACACTGCATCTTTTTTGCTATTTTGACCAATTGTCATTTTTCTGCAAATAAATGATCTAAATGACAATATTTTTATTTGAAATTTTGTAGGAATGTTGCCAGTAGGTTATAGAATGAAACAAAAATGTACATTTTACTTTAACACATACCAATAAATAGTAAAACCAGAGAAACTGATCATTTTGAAGTGGTCTCTTAATTTTTTCCGCGGCTGTATTGTATCTGGTATCCTGTCTTAATATCATTTAAACTTTTAGCTTTGACCAACAGATACTGATGTAGAAATCATTGTTGGACCTTTGTACCAAGAACGGCTGAAGTTAATAGACAACATAGTGACACGAAGATAACTGGAGTTAAATTAAGATAACTGGAGTTAAATGAAGATAACTGCCTTGTCTAAATGAAACAACCATGTACATCTTAAAGATAGCATAAGAAGTGCTTTTCTTCATAAGTGCTGTCAGACTGAAGGCCTGGAGGCAGTCTTGAAAAACATCATTCTCTATCAAAGTGACATTTTCATAGACTCGGCGGAAACTCGCCTCAAGTTATGATTAAATGTCAGATGACATCACGTCAGTGTGGCTCGGAACCTAAAGTTGTTAGACTTTTTTCTTTGACATCTTCCTGCGCTTTTTCGAGACGCCTCTGTCAGGGTGTTTACCCTGGTCAACAAGATGTTGCCAAAATCAGATTGGAAGTGACTTTGAGTAGGAGCGTTTTTCAAGGCCAGAAAAGCCACACTAGTCCCTTAATAGAATGTTTAAATGATTTGTTTAAATTGTCTTCATTTGTTCACTTTTCTCAACTTTTGACAGATCTTTCTACCCTTGTTTGGAGATTTGTCAGTGTAAAAACCTTTAAGGGCGTCTGGGACTTTATCTAATAACATTTAGGTTTTTTTCTACACAGTATTCTACACAAATTAGGTATGAGTGAGCATGTAAACCCCCTTAGGGCCTTGAGAACCACCACACAATTCCTCAGTAATTAAATCAAATAGAATGTCTGATAGATGTGTTCACCAGCCAGTCAGATTCCTCCTTTCACTGAGGGTATGATCTTCAAAATTGTGTCATTGCCAAGGTCATTTTAGCTTGCCTTCAGCCATGAAAATCTGGTAGGCTACAATCAGTCTTGGAGCTAGAATTCAAGCCATTGAAAATGTGAAGGTTGATAGACCATGAACTAGTCGAATTAGTGTTGAAGAAGAGTTGAAATGGCTGGAAGAGCCTTTTTATCATGGATTTAATGCAAAAATATACTGCATATGCATATTTACCAGAACAATTTTCACTGGCAAACTCCTGAATGTCCTGTCGTCTGTGATCTTAATTCACTTTTGAACTATTTGTGGACTGTCAGCCTACATTGTCCCAGTATACTAAGGCATTTGAGTTGAGAGAATCTGTAATGTAGGATGTCCATACACTGTACAGCAACATAAAAATGTTTTTCCTGCCAGTGCGGGTCATACAAGACATAGACCTATAACACGTAGCCATGTTGTAAAAAGAAAGTCAGTAAACTCCAATGTTTATACTATACACGTAGATGTAAGATATAAGTATTATAGCTGTTGTACGTTTTCATAAGGCTGGTTCGTACCCGGCCCAGGCGATCAACGTCACAGTGGCGTACGGAGACCAGGACAGCACAAACACGATAATGACGATGAAGGCAATCTTGGCCAGCTTCCACTCCGTCTTTATGGACTGCTGCTGAATCAGGGTGGACTTCCTTCCTTGACTTCCCAGCCTCTCGACATCTCTAGAGAACAGTGGGATGAAATAAGATGTGGAAAGCTCATGCCCTTGAGAAGTGAATGACATTACCATGGAAAAAGCCACAGCATTCGAGTGTACTGTACTTAATGTGCCATTCAAAGGGTCTTATTGAAAGATTATAGCTTAGATCCTGTTGGCATTTTATGTCAGACTGTGTGCGTGTGTGAGCACTGTGCAGTCGTTGGTTCCATTACTAGACACAGAGCAAACTTACAGTATTGAAATGGAGCACATGAAATGTGGCTTATGGCCATTTGAGATGTAATATCACTGACAAATTGTATGGTGAGGGTGCTAAACGAAACATAAGTCTATGCCTCAGTAATATGTCAAAATTTGTAATAAGGTTTAACCAAAAGGCTTAACATCAAATTCGATGTAATTTGAACCGCCGGTGTGACATCTAGGTGTTCATTTTGCCTAGGGTTTCTCAGTTCTGCTCTGTCTGAATTACCAGGCACCGCAGGTCATAGGTCTGTCCCGTACCGTATATGTTGACATTCATGGGAGAATTGTGAAACACCCAATTTGCTAAATTTGGTGTTGTCACCTTGTCAAGATCATCTTGTCAAAAACATCTACTTGACATGATTTGTTCAAGTCACATTGACATCAGCAAAGGCAATGTAGCTGTCTGTTGAAACACACCAAATGTGTATTTAGGTATTTGTCAGTACTGTTTACGCTTTGAGGAGTATGATCGCAAACATGTGATTAGAATGTTGCTAACTGAAGGTTCCATCTATTGATATAATATCAGAGCCATTTTTGATGATAATGTATATAGATACTTGATTCCTATTCCCACTACCCTGCTGCTTTCGCAATTAAATTTCCCGCACGGGATTAATACAAGTTTATCCTATCCTATAATTCTGGCACAACTTCCAAAAAGAAAACCTCCTTCCTTAAATGTTGTCATTGCCATACAACAGGTGTTGTGCTCTCTGGAAGAGCAATGAGGGACGCTGACAGTTGCAGCCTGTCTACCTGCCAGTGCTGCGGATGGCCAGGAACATGAAGAGGTAGCAGTAGAGTATGATCCCCAGCGGGATAAAGAAGACGAAACAGCAGAGCATGAGGGTGTAGCTCTTGTTGGAGGGCGTGGAGGTGACGTAGTCCCATGTGCAGGAGGTCATCAGACCCTCTGGGATGTAGGAGCCTGGGCCAACAAAACACACCACTTAATGACTGAAGCCATGGAGAGCACACGAAGCGTAGAGTAGCGTAGCAGTGTCTAATTCTTTGAAGCTCTGTGAAGCGCTTTGCCACTCAGCATTGGAAGCCGATAGCCCCCCACTGTGCCTTGAGCTCAACTGGTCCTGAAGATGTTGATAAGGCTACTGATGGCATTCCCAGAGAATGCTCTCAAAGACTGAACCACGCAGCTTGGCTAAGGTTTTGACAATGATAATGTATGAATATATATACAGAATAAAACATTCTCGCACAGCTTGAATGTATGCTATAGGCCTCCACTGTATATAATACATTGCGCCCGTTGGGAAGAAAAAATGTGTCCCTGCGTGTGTCTGAGCAAAAGAACGTTTGGGTTTGGGCAGTATGTTTGTCCAGTATATGCAGGGACACAAACAGGTGTGGGTGTGTGTGTTGGGGTGTGGGTGTACAGTATGTGTGTGTGTGTGTGTGTGTGTATGGAACTTACTCCATCCTAGCAGAGGAGCCAGGCTCCAGGCTAGTGAGTAAAGCCACACCACGAGAATGATGATCAGAGTGCGGCGTTTGGATGTCCACACTATAGCCTGAAAGGGCTTAGTGATCACAATGTAGCGGTCAATGGAAATGGCCAACAGGTTGATCATGGAGGCGATCCCGAACAGGGCCCCACAGAAAGCATATATCTTACAGCCTGGAAATATAGATTAGTTTTGATTCATATACTGTATCTAACAGCCTGGAAATAAAGACTAGTTTTGAAACATATATCTTACAGCCTGGAAATATAGGCTAGTTTTGATGATTTTTTTGTGAATGTATGGATTCATATCATGTATTAGGGCTCAATATAAATAAAATAGAAATTAATTAGAAGTACAGTTAGCACTGATATGCAGATAGAGCACATTCACAGCAAATGTAATATTTACATATACAGTAGATAACAAACAAGCACAGTAACAACTATATAAAAAAATTATAAAACACACAAAAAGCCAAATTTTTTTTGTTATGGTCTTATGGTATATGGTCTTACCAGTTTCACCAAACACCCACTCCTTGTAGAGGGAGTTGATGAAGAATATGGGTGACTGAGTGATGGCCATGAGGAAATCGGCCACAGCCAGACTCATGATGAAGTAGTTTGGTGGCGTCCACAACTTTTTGTTACTGAAACAAAAATAAAAAAACAATTGTCAAGAACAGAGCATTGAATAACGACGGTGTTGAAGACAATCATCTGTCAAGTTATTTTCAATCAATACACTGTGTATTTACTGACATGGATTTTCCAAATATTCACAAAGATCCGCATTGTTGTCATTAAATGTGATAAAGGGCTGTAAGGTCATGCATAAAATGTAGCGTTTCTTTATAAAACAGGAACTCACACTATCTACAAAATGTACACAATATGACTGCAAATGTAGTTTAAAATACATGCATATGTACTGTGTATTTTGTGGTTATAATAACTCAAAATTGACACACCTGCATTTTGTCATGTGTCCCACCACCACCAAAAAGGACATTTTAGTAATTGTGTTTTTTTATCTCATGTCCTTTATCTACAATTCTATTGTGAGTCTCACTGATGGTTCAGTTAACAGGACTGAAGACCAAGCACACATTGCACACCACCTGTGTTACTCAACAGCTCTCCAAAATCGGCAAACAATATGCCAGTTAGAACCTTATTTGGCCGCATCTACAGGATGAAAACAGATTCCTCAGCCACCGCTGATTTCCATCCTTTACGCCCGCTTAATCCAGAGCATCGGGAGGTTAGAATTTCCATCGCTCCACTATCAGTCTGATTGGACACTTGTGCATTAATCCAGCACCAACAAGCCCCCGTGCACAATTATCTCTGATTGAAGCTCTGCAGTTGCCACTCTCCCCCTGATTCTCATCTCCCCCTCAGCAGGCACTAGGACCCAGCGGACCATGGCAATCAGCAGGGGGCATACCACAGAGCCTGCTTATCACCCATACTTTGAAATGCCTCCTTTTTTCCAAGAATAAAAAGGCAGACAATCATTATGAAAGAACAGCCTCATAAAACTGCCCTACATCAGCATACGGTTCAAGAAGAAAAAAAAAAATCTGTAGGTCAGAATTTATTTTTTACACGGTTGTTTCATGGGTGTTAGGGAAAATCCACTCATTATGAAAAGTGTGTGCTTATGAACCTTCATTTCTGAAAGGGTTGGGGAAAACCGTATTTCCAGAGGGTGAGGTTGGTCCAACATAATCCACTATTAGTCCCTGTATGGCTGCATGACAATGATGTAAAGACCTTTTTGTTTTGTTTTGTTGTTATTCTTTGTGTCCTTTATGTCCAGTACATCCTTGTTTGATCCTTTCAGTCTGCAGTGTTTTGTAAACAGTGTTTTGACAGAAAACTATTCTCCCCCTTACAAAAGCACCTTGAAGTCTACCTGACATTAAAATGAACAGTGGTTGAGTCAGACCCACAGGCCAGGGGAAAAACATACTCAGAAGTAACCCAACTCCGGAGAAAATTGGCAGAAAATTGTAGACTCATTCGCAGCATTGATGTCAAATGAACAAAGCAATGGGCAGCAGGGCTGGGGTTGCATGGCCGTTAGCACTCATCTTCCAAATCTTCCGAAGAACACATGTCTGTAATCCGGCACCAGGAGATGTTTTGCCCGTGTGCTTTTGGGACTCGTGCAACTGAAGCACTGAACAGACATCTCAAGCACTCAGACGCTGAAGCAGCTGACTCGTGAAGGTGCCCTGGGAAAGTCCGATTCCTCTTGTGGACATACTATACATGGACATCTTTGAATCGAAAATACTGGGATGCACTTTACAGTTGTGGGAAATGAGGGATAGTGGTTTTCAGTCATTGTTCAAGATTATACATTTTATGTCAATTTTAGATCAATTAGAGATTTTGTTATCACAAAAGTGTCACACTTCTGTTCACAAGCAACAGACCACTTGAAGTGAACTGGATTCATCCTCTGAGCCGTGATTGTTTGGCTGTAGAGATTCTGATCCATCACAACTAGCTCCTTGATCACTACAGACTAAACACTTAGCACAGTCTGGAGTGTGTGTGTTTTGTGTGCACGTGTGTTTGTGTGTGTGTGATTGTGTGTGTGAGAGAGAGTTAGTGGGTATGTGTTTGTGTGAGTGTGTATGTGTGTGTGTGTGTGTGTGTGTTTTGTGTGTGTGTGTGTGTGTGTGTGTGTGTGTGTGTGTGTGTGTGTGTGTGTGTGTGTGTGTGTGTGTGTATGCATGAGTGAGTGGGTGTATGTGCGTTTCTGTGCGCGCATGTGTGTGTGTGTGTGTGTGTGTGTGTGTGTGTGTGTGTGTGTGTGTGTGTGTGTGTGTGTGAATGTGTGTGAATGTGTGAATGTGTGTGTGTGTGTGTATGTGTGTGTGTGTGTGTAAATGTGTGAGTGAGTGGGTATGTGTGTGTGTTTGTGTGTGTGTGTTTGTGTGTGTGTGTGTGTGTGTGTTTGTGTGTGTGCTTATGCATGAGTAAGAGGGTATGTCTGTGTGTGTATGCATGAGCGTGTGTGTGTGTGTGTGTTTGTCTGTGTGTCTTTGTGTATAGAGCAAAGGCTGATGCTTGTGTTTGGTCTCCAGGGGCCAGCTGTTACTTCCGCATCTTACATCAGCAGCCCTGCAGGATGGCAGAGGTACAGTACTGAACCCAGTCCAGATAAGGCCACGCCCGCCTGATGGTCCAGTCTCACATGGCTTCCAAACAAGCTCCACTAACATGACAAACACTCATTTCATATCGGGGCTTCCATATCGAAAAGAGTTTAATGTGAAATTCACAGGCAAATGGACTAATAACGTAGATCTGAAACCAAGAAAAGGAGATACAAACAGAGGTCAAAGCAAACATACTACTATGCCATGCCTTACATTGCTTTAGCAAGCACGGATGTTTACAAACATTAAATCACTGCATTACCTTAGCTTGTTGGCCCCGCTACCCTTGTTGAGTGAGCGTATCTAGGCCAATGAAAACCACACAGGACCCCTCACTGAGGACCCTCATGCTGAGTTCTTTCGAGACATGGAATTGGCGGCGACGCCCACAGATGCGTTGTTTCGCTTCACGCACCACCAAGCACATCCCATCAAAACCAGGAGGAGGTGTGGCCATTCCAGGAGTTCACATTTTGGATTGGTCGGCACTCATCCCTGAGGGCTCTGCTAGACTCTCACAGGAATAGAGTGCCTCATGGGGTAGAGAGCAGACGTGCTTCTGCTTCAATTCCGACTCATCGGATTATGTTGCATAACGTTTACATTATGTATATAGCAATCACAACCACGGCCATAGAAACAAGTGGAGCTTGTGGCTGCGGTCCGGTTGGAACTGATTAATTCAGAAACTGACTGATCTCAAACAACCGATACGCAGAGGACAGAGAAGTGAATGGCTAGCAGGAACTACCCCAGTATGGTAGTATTGGTATATACTGTATATATATACTGGTATATATGCCATATATATATGGTAGTCTCTCTATGTTCTCCAGAAGGAGTATCAACACCCACATTAACATCTATCTAAAGATTTATTTCATGTTTTGCATCAACCATGAGCAAAGACATGCAGCTCAAAATAATCATCTGATGTTCACGTAAATGTAGTTATGGACAATTAATAAACCTATTGAGCGGCTAGTGTAATTAATCAAACATTGAATTTAGTTTCAACCATAAACAGATCACATTCTTCACACATACTTTAACTGTAATTTCCATCTCTGTAATTATCAACCTGTTTCACAATTTTTCAAACAGCAAGCACTATGTTCACCATGAGCCCCACAGATCCTGTTTTATTAAATCAGTGAAGCTTTCTGAAAATAGCCTTCAGGTCCGTTTAAGCATGCCCGTCATGTGTGACCAAAGTTTTAAGTCTGAGACACACAGGCCTTTATGAGCTCATAGCCCACAGATGTATGACTGTATGTGTAGCTGATGACTGTAATTCATTGTCAGGTTTATGTTGCTGCTTTTATTGGCTGTAATGATAGCTGCATGTAAACGTTGGCCGAACTGATGTGCTTTGATGTCAGACCATTTTACAAATGGCTTCTCTTCTGTTTTTCCAGTGCTGCAGATCTGCACAGCAGTGAGAAATGTACTAAGGCGCAGCCTTTTCATTTATAACTTATATAAAGGCCATTTAACTACAGACACCACACTGTGCACACTGTGTTGCATACTATTCAGGGACTTCAAGGTCATTAATTTATTGTCTCTGTGACTAGATGGCAAAAGTTGGTGTATTGTGAAATCAGCTCAGTAGCCCACAGTCTTAATGTGCGCCGGTTTCCCTACATGCACTGTGATTTCAAAAGCTGTAACCGATAATAACTTGTCTGAGCAAGCATCCACGTTCATATTAACTAAGCAGAGGGAAATATGAAGATATCAGGCTTAATTTAAGTTGTGCAGACTGGATCCCTAATCAGGCAATAACGCTGCAATGAAAGCTTGAAAAGCTTATCAATAATTCGGTACCAAGCAGTTTAAGCACTGGCATCTGCTGTGATATTATGTTCCCAATGCTACAGGAAGTGTTTGAAGAAATTTGGCCCACTTCTGCGGAGTGCTTGGGGTCTACTGGGGTCCCCTACAGTTAACTTTTGAATCATCTGACCTGGAATGATACACCACCGATTCTTAAGGTCATGTCCAACACAACTAAGTTTGATGGTTTTATGGCCAACCATGTTGGATTGTCAGCCAATTTAGAATTTTCCTAAAGTGCCCCTCAACAGCACATCGGACCATATCACAGGAATACATTGATGCATTGAAACCAAGTTGATGTGGATTTTTATGCAGTTTTTTAGGCTGTTACAGCCCCAGGAAATGAGATCATGTATTCCCAAACATCCACATCCGCCAAGAAAATGATCTGAACATGCCATGAAAAATTCCCCATTATGGCCATGCTATGTAGCATCATCATAAAACTCTTCTGTCCTCAGCAATGCATGTTAATACAACAAAAGGTCACAAGACAAGTTTACAAATGTCCTTTGGACACTGCCAGACACTAGTGTTAAAGTGCTTGGCTCCTCCATCACCTCTTGCAGCTGCCCTCCAGATTGTTTTCACTGTTCCTGGAAGTCTGCTGTGAAAACATCCCCTTGTAAAGAGAAATGTGCCTCCAAACTATCAGCGCACTCTCGTCAGTGTTTGGTACATCACATGGGTTTAGCTAGTGGCCCTTGTGGGTTTTATAAGAGCAGGGTATGTACAACTGACAGACTTTGAGAACCAGCAGCAACAGCAGCAGGCGTTTGGATGGAGCAAACGGCAGCCATCAAGCTGAGACTCGAAGGAACACTTCACCCTTTCAGATGCCTACCCCATCCCCCATCCCCTGAAAGTGGACAACTGCAAAGGACATTTTGTCTTCAAAAAAAAGACGTGATCTTGGAGAGATTGACAGGGGAGCCGGGAGTTACTGAGTGACGGTGTAATACTAAGAGCAACAAATGCAGAAAGCATGTCAGCTGGCCTCTGGAGGGGACCAATCGGCATGCTTTTAGGTCCTTGTCAGACACGCTTGAGTCACACACACTCACGCACAGCACCTATCTCCGGGCCACAAATGCC
This sequence comes from Sprattus sprattus, assembly GCF_963457725.1. NCBI lineage: Eukaryota > Metazoa > Chordata > Actinopteri > Clupeiformes > Clupeidae > Sprattus > Sprattus sprattus. The sequence continues at coordinate 18,597,757 of NC_137922.1, read as the reverse complement.
CAAGGCTCTCAGGCATTGGCGACGGAGTAGGAGTGGGCAGGTACACTTGAGCGCTCAAAGGAGCAGCTGCTTTTGTCGGATTCCAAGAACTGGAAGAACAGGAGCCCGTGCAAACGGAGAGAACTGACTCCCAAGGGCGGTTTCCTAAGCCCAGAGTCTAAAATAAGTCTGTCAGCAGCGCTGAGTACCATGTCAAGAGGGATAACGTTCAAACTGCAGAGCCCCGCGTCTCGCTCTGATGTTACATTTATAAATGATAAAATGCTCATCAGCATTTAAAACAGACATTCATTTCCGCATGGTTTCACTCTGCCTCTGAGGCAGGGGTGTTTACGGAAAAAATCAGAGAGAACATGGAGGAAAAGGCGCACGCTCTTGTCAGAACATGACACTAATCATTTGTGGGGACAAAGTGATCCCAATGGTCCCAGGGGAAGTTCCAATTTTAAGCAAGACGGCCTGCACGAATGGGAAGAAGTGATATGATTTGTTTGATGGTCTGTTTCCTCTCATGAAGCTGGGTAGAAATGTTGTAATGAGGCCTTGAGTTTTTTCTCCAGTAGAGAACGCAACTGATGACAATGCTAGTGATGTGTATACAACACAATAACGTAATACAGAATAACACAAGGAATAACATATGTTTTATATTTCATATTTTCTATGACTGATAAATACATACATACAAATACATACATACAAACACCTAGTTCATAGAACTTGTCAAGTGAACTATCCTTTATAATGCATGCAACAAGCCTCTTACCTGTGAAATAAGATATTTTACATGTTTTTTAGGAGGTAACAAAATCATTCTTATGGTGTGGTGGCCTACCTGAAGAAGGCATAGATTACCAGAGCATTCCCCACAACGCCCAGAACACCGATTACCACGACTAAGAATGCCACGATGTAGTGCCAATGGTCCGGGACATCCACCTTACGGAAGAAGCCTCGGTCCATTGTGTCCACACCTGAGAAACAGAAGGATGAGGGTGGTCACGTCTGGGTCCACTCAATCGAACACACACACTAGAGGAAAGGGCTTTTTCTCTCTCTGTCTTCTTCTGTCTGTCTCACACACACATGAAAACACAAGCATATTACAACTGACTCTCCATGTTTCTATCTCTCACTGTCTCCCCCTCCTTACCTTCCTCTCTCACACAAGCATATTGTATGAGAAACATTCTCTATCATTCTTTTGCTTATGAAAGGCTGTCGACCACCAGCAGCCCAGCAGCCCTTTTGTCACATGAATGAATGGATGACAATCACTGAATCACCCGATGGATAATGAGATCAGCTGGAGCAGTGTTATAATTGCCTGGGTCTCATTTTCACTCATTGTCTCACAATAGGTAGTCCTTGACTGCCACTGGACCTTTGTCAAACAATGTAATTGTTGAGGTTACAGGAAACAAGCTAATTGGGTGTGGGGTGTGTGTGTGTGTGTGTGTGTGTGTGTGTGTGTGTGTGTGTGTGTGTGTGTGTGTGTGTGTGTGTGTGTGTGTGTGTGTGTGTGTGTGTGTGCGTGTGTGTGGGTGTGTGTGTGGGTGTGTGTGTGTGTGGGTGTGTGCGTGCGTGTATGTGTGTGTGTGTGTGTGTGTGAGAAAGACAATGTGTGTCTCTGTGTGTGTGTATGTGTGTGTGCTTGTGCTTGTGTGCATACAATATATGTACACTCGAATGTTAAATTTCCAACCAAAAATTTGCCTGAGTGAATATAGTACATTTCTTTATGTCTCTTTTCAAAGGCGAGTCCAAACTGAATAATTAGAAAATAGTGGTTAGCTAAATTAAATCACACTCTATTTAACACTCAAGCTCTAGGGATAGTTGTTTTTACAAACTCTCAGTGGAAATGATTAATTATCATTTAGGAAATGATTTCAGAGTTACAGAGCAGTGAGACACTTTTGTCTTTATATGACCTTGTTTGTCTGGGCACTTTCATTTCTTCAGAATCTGCATCTGGGAACCTGACTCACACAGTCTGTCATGACACAATCCTGTCTACTCCCCATCCCTCCATCTGGAGTCTCCTTTCTCCTTTCTTACTTTAGCTTGATTGTACTTATGAATAGGCGAAATGTTACGTAGGAATTCAGAACAAGGATGACACTAAGATTGTGATTGTCCGCAATCTCCGGTATATATTCCAATTTAGCCACGCATTGTTCTGCTGACCGTGAAACTGTTTCTATTTCCAAAAAAAGAGTTTCACGGATTACTCATACAACGTGGCAGCACTCTTTTATGTGTCTCTTAGCCAGGTCACAAGGGTCAGGGTTGGGATTGAGGTGGTGGGAGGAGATGGGGGGGGGGGGGGGGGGGGATACTTCATGCATCCTTTCTTTTTTTCCTTTCTTCTTTTCTTCTCTTTCACCTGATATTTGTTCCCAAAAAGCCAGCTGTTTTTGTAGGGGTGTTACGGAAATTGTACTTTGCCGCAGGAGGTGGGTTAGTCCGCCAATGTTGTGCCAAGCTCTCTGATCCTTACCCAGTGACACGGGCAGAAGCAATAACATAACTTAAAGACCATCAGACCCACTAAAGCTGCCTGCCCAAGAGCACTGCCTGTTACTTCACAGGAATATTACAGAAATACAATCTGTGAAATGCGTGTATTTACGTGTTATGATTGTTTGTGCTTTGATACATTTGTTCAAATCCCTTCGCATAATCCCACTGTTTTTTTGAGAAAGCTGCTAGAGTATAAAAGGATAGACACAGAGTGTGAAGAAGCTGGAAAGGTTATGGAATGGGGAATATGGATACACTGCAGGGGCGTTAAAGTGAGGTATTCAAATGAATAAAAGAAGTGAAAAAGGATTGAAGAGAGGGATGATGGGGGAGAGAACAAGTGAGGGGGGGGAGACAGGAAGTGAAAGAGATTAAAAAGAGTTAACAGCTAAGTACAATAAGCAGCATGAGTCCGTTGAAGCAAAAAAATAACATGGATAAGTAGATATCTTAACATGGATAAGAAGACTACTTACATATTGTCACTAACAACATGGAGGGATGAATAAAGAAGACATTATTCACTGTTATTGATGGCGTTATAGCTACAGATATGTTAATAAAATCGTGTTATGTTTGTGCAATTAATAATCAGTGGGACGTATGATTTGTAAGAGAAATAATGGACAGCGGGCGGAACACAATCTTATACGGGTCAAGGACTCAGCCTCTGCACTAATCCAAATCCAATCTCTCGACCAGCACCCTTGTTCCTACAAGAGTGTCTCAGGTGTCGCTAACTCCAGGTGGCCAACAGACCCTGAGTGTTTTTAGCAGTCGCTTCAACTGTTTATGAAGAGGCACAGTTGTGTATTTTCTGCAATACAAACTCGGTGCCTAGAGGCATTTAATAATCCCATTTGATACCACTATGAATTGCTTAATCTATCTATTATTCGACAATGTACTTGTAATTACAGTGCATGAAATGCCCTGTATTGTTATTCCAAGGCATTTTCTTCTTATTATTATTCTTCTTACCTTTTTCTGTGATTAATTCAGCCCGAACCGCTTAACGTAGAAACGTTAAATTCAAACTTTGTCGCGTAGGTCTTGTAAAGGACACTTATGCTATGTATTTTCAACTTTTCTAAACTTTATACTTTTTAAGATATTCCCATTGACTTACATTGGGCCATTATGACATCATAATAGGGTCTTTAAACTGGCTTGCACCTGTGCTTCACTAACAGCTGCGCCAAATCAAAGGAACCTCTTCTCTGTCCCTCTCAATTTAACTGTAACTAGGAACATTAAGACACCTTCCATTCTCTACTTTTTTTCTCTCCATCTCTCCATCTTTCTCTCTATCCCTCTCAGTCTACTTTCTCTCACACTCAATCTCTCTTCTTCACTCCATTTTTATCTCCTTTTTTCAATATTTTCACTCTCTTTTTCTCTTTCACTCTTCTTTCCTTCTTCCACTCTTCTTTCCTTCTTCCACTCTTCTTTCCTTCTTTCACTTTTCTTTCCTTTCTTCACTCTCCTTTCTTCTTTCCTTCTTTCACTCTTCTTTCCTTTTCTTCTTTCCTTCTTCAACTATTATTCCCTTCTTTCACTCTTCTTTCCTTTCTTCACTCTTCTTTCTTTTCTTCTTCCACTCTTCTTTCCTTTCTTCACTCTTCTTTCTTTTCTTCTTTCCTTCTTTCACTCTTCTTTTCTTTCTTCTTTCCTTCTTTCACTCTTCTTTCTTTTCTTCTTCCTTTCCTAACTTTTGCATTTCATGCACTGGTATTTCCTTCAGGAAATGCATTTTCTTGTATCCCTTTTCTTGTATCCCTCATTTTAATCCTTGATATATTTGGTGAGTCGACTGAGACATTCTCCAATGCAGTGTTTGAAAGAACAGCATTTTCATTTTCAGCATAAAATGTTAAAATCTCAGCTCAATGCAGTGGTACTCTAAAGACAGCACGGGGTACGAGCTGCCATATTGAAAGGCGATGGTTAGACACCAGGGAGCTTGTGGCAAGCTAACGAGAGCACCAGAAAAGACCGAAGCATGGCTTCAGCTCGCAGCTGACCTCACACTCCCATCGTGTCACATCTCGCCACCATCTCCTCCGAGGAAGATCAACCCGAATGCGACGGGAGCGTGGTCCTCTCAGCATGACGGAGGAGACATCTTTGCTGCAACCCAGGAAACCAGCTGCGCAGCAAGCTGACTCAGGCCATTATCGAACGCAGTTCAGCAAATCACAAGACGCGCATCCCCAGAGTACTGTACTAGTGGTGCATGAGAAGAAAACCATTGGATCGTTTTGTGTAGAGACGCTATTGTCAATAACTGTAGTTCCGCTATGGTGAAGCCAAGAATAGAGATGCACAGATAGGCTGCACATGGCATTGTGCTAAGCACACGCTCACCATTCAACAACACGAAGAAGCTATCGCTATGAACACTTTACCTAAACATTAAGAAGGCCTTACTACAGTGTTTATGGCTGTGTAATATAAAAGGGCTGAAAAAGGTATGTACAGTAGCACTTACAGTACAGGGCCATACAATTATTTCAAGACAGCCTGGCGTTAGGCTGCACAGAAGGGCTTTGAATCTTCAAACTGAACAACAACACCTCCTACATGGCAGACACAGTTATTCAGAATGAGAGTTCATAATTGCAGCAATGTTAATTGGGCGAAAAAGACAATAACTGTAATGATTGAGGAAAGTGATTAAGCTAAAGGCACAGTGATTAAAAGGTCACAATCACCTAACATAGCTGACTCTCCATTTAGGTGTCAATCATAAGAGGATTTATTTCCTTATGTTAATTTGATCAAATCGAGGTGGAGTCACGCAATGCTTGTCTGGCCTACCTCGTTTAATGGGAGGCCATTCACAGCTTTTATCATTGCCCTACATCAGAAATGAAGAGGATGCTCTTGTTCTGTCTGCCTGTGAGGGCCACTGGGATTACTGGAGGAAAGAACATTCATACAACTTCCTAATTTCTCTGGATGTCCAGCACGACCATGGTACATTGAGAAATACAATTATGTAATAGTGTTCATCCTAACATATGGGGTTTGAGAACCAATCATGTGGAAAAGAATGCCTATATGATAAGTTATGTCATGGGTTTCTCTACTGTGCAGCCACCACAGCATAAAACATCCATAAACCTTTTACACTAAGTGTCCATTACACTCTATTCACATATAAAAACTTAACACATGAATGAACCGGTTCTTAGTGAAAAGAGTCAAGTAGTTTATAGCCAAGTAGTGAAAATAGTCATGCAGTTTGGGTACATGATATACGTAGAGGAGTATCATTTAAACTATTCTTATGTATTCAAGTATTCGTATGAAGTTATATGCCAAAAGGGGAAAATGGCTTGTGTTTTTATCTTGGATTGTAGCATTAACTCCACATATGCTGCCTATACTAGGTTCACTTACAAAACACTGAATTTAAACATTATTTGAGTTTTCTGTGGATTACTCAATATATTGTCCTGTTAGAGAAAGATGTACACTGTGCATAATTCTGAGTTCACACTTTCACAAAAAGAAGCTAGTGGTAAACCCACTGACTAATACCATATCTCACACGATTCATTTCACATGTTCACTTGCTTGTGGATGTGTGTGAATCGATCTTAAAAATATTGTTGCACAGAAATTGTACTCTAAGTACTGTGTGTAGCCCAAATGAGAGTCCTTAAGTAAAATATTGTTCTATTTCTTCGCTTTTTTTAGCAGGTAACCATTTTTGATGTATATCAATGATCAGATTCCTGACTCCTGATTAAGAAAAGAATCCTTCATTCATTCCACTTGTCTAGTCGGATCTTAAGAGCACAGTAAAATGAACTCTTTCATTCTCATTGTCTCTCTCTTCCAAGAGAGCCTGTGCTAAAGGGTCATGCCCCAGGTAAAATCAATTTTGTTTGTAAAGTAATGGTTTTATAAGTGAATACAATCAGTGAGCATATCACACTCTGAAACTGAAAACACATTTCTTCTCAAAATTGTAAAATAAACACTGATATGTTATGTCTATTCTGGCAGTTCATGTCCATGGATAGAGATTGAGAAAATAAGGCAAAATTGTACTACAAGGC
>NC_137922.1:18516161-18586161 GCF_963457725.1 Sprattus sprattus | reverse complement strand
ATCGAAAGTGTACTGACCTACTGCATCTCAGCCTGGTACTATGGTTGCACTGCAGCAGGCAAGAGAGCCCTCCAAAGGGTCATCAACACAGCCCAAAGAATCACTGGCTGCTCACTGCCCTCCCTGAAATCGATTGCCCACTCCCGCTATACCTTAGCAGGGCCAATAACATCTCTAAAGACTCCTCTCACCCAGGTCACCACCTGTTTACTCTCCTGCCCTCAGGCAGAGGGTAGAGATCCTTTAGAGCAAGGTCCGCGCTTCTTAAAGGCACCCAGTGCAACTTTATATAAACATTCAATGAAAAATAAACATTCAATTTCTACTCTTTTTTACACGTAGTAAGTTTCAATAACTCCATACCATTACATATCGACATTCAAGGAGCAAAGATGAGACGTCGTTGTGTGGTGAAAACTGATAGAAAATCGTAAACAACAACAATCGCCGGTGGGGAGAGGCCATTTTTCCATTGACTGGAATCCTGCTTTATTTATTGTAGGTTACAAAAAATAAAGAAAATGGCGGCGATTGTTGTTGTTATCGATTTTCTATCAGTTCTCACCGCACAACGACGTCTCATCTTTGCTCCTTGAATGTCGATATGTAATGGTATGGAGTTATTGAAACTTACTACGTGTAAAAAAGACTAGAAATTGAATGTTTATTTTTAAGCCTCGAAAGTTGCACTGGGTTAGCCTGCCTGACGATGTCATACTCATAATTCTAGTCAGAATATGAGTCTGAGACCGGACTATTGGGCTGTGATTATGGGGCGTGTTTCAACGAACCAGGAAAGAAAATTCCTCTTCGCTGAATTGGATACCTAGAACCAATCAGAGCAACGTAGTATTTCCATCTGATAGATTAAACTTTTACCTGATCCCTTAGGAAGGACGGTAAAAACATCTTTTCAATCGACAAATGCCTTGATCGCGTTTCTCTGTTCCTCTTTCAAAATGAATGCGCTGTCATATCTGTTGAGATATGCCTGCTCACGTTACTTAATTAGCACTCAAGGCTAGAAGCTACCATTCGTTTGAATGTTTTTTTTTTCTACGCGTTAGCATAACCTATCAAAAATGCTCTAGAGTGCTTCAGTTAAGACCTATAATCCTGGGCAACACTCGTTTTGCGTATACACAACTAACCAAGTCAATGTAGACATATAAAAGTCGTGTAGATAGCTTAAATTATATAAAATATGTCCCACTAAGCTTCCGAGACGGCGCCATCTTTGTTCGATGTATACCGGTATTCTATCTATATCTGTCCATCAACGTATAAAGCCCGCCCTTACAATTTGAATGGTCAGATCACTTTTCGGGGCCGTTTAAACCCTCCCAACTAATTCGACTCCAGACTGAATCTCCCAGAACAAAAATTTTGTGGGCGGAGTTCAGGCTGGTATCCAGGCTAGCACTGGGTGCCTTTAACGTTTTTTTTTCCCGACGGCCATCAGAACATTAAATACAGACATGCACTAAACACTAATCACTTTATTGACTACAAGTCACACATACCATCTCAGTCCCCTTACACATGTTTTGAAACAAAACTGTTTCTGTATTAATTGTAAAGCACCTCAGGGAAGTACTGTTGATCTATTTATTGTTCCTCAAGGAAGTACTTTTTATACCACCGCACTTTGTTGAATTCTTAATTTATATATATTTTTAAACCATTTGTACAGTTTTTGATAGTTGTAATATTGTTGTGTTATATGATGTTGTTGTGTTACATGTTGTCCCTCGTCGCACTAACAGGAGAAGCACTCCCATTTAGTTGTATGCAAATACAATGACATTAAGGCTTTTCTATTCTATTCAATTTCTATTAGAGCTGCAGGGCTCCTTATGTCAGTCAGTGTAGTTGTGGTTCTGTGCTACCGAATTGCCTTGACTGAATGGTAATGCCTATATATGTGACCTTACCTACGGAAAAAGACACATCAACGATCGGGAGAGTGTGAAATTGACAGATACTGTGTCTGCCAGTGACACGTCCATGAGTGATGCTTAACCCCTGCGTCACATGCCTCGACCTTCAGCACAGATAGAGAAAACAACAAAGACATTGAAGAAGAACATTTACGTGATCCATAAAGGTAAATACAGTTCGAATTTTTTGTATTTAGTTTGAACTATGGATCATTGAGCATTGTTATATTGCACAATTATAACAAATCAATGAGAGCAGAGAGATAATCGTTTAGAGGGGAAAAGATTGAATTGTTCAGACAAAAACACTCTGAAGTGGTTACTGGAACAAAAGGCTTGTTTTTCTAGGTTTACCTTTAAGGAATGAGCAAAATCATGTGAAGAATATCATTGCTAGCAGAAAGGATTGTGTGTGCTAAAGCAGCACTAGCATTTAGCCCTCAGCATCCAGATGTTGCAGCACGCATACAGCCTATTTATACATTATGGTTCTTGAACACTCCAGAGCTGCTATTTATGAGCTAACAGGCCAGTTATTAACATGCACCTATATAAGGTTATTACTGGCAAACCAGACCTTTGCTGAGAGTCATTGATCTAGTTGGGATGTCGTTATGTGTGTGTGTGTGTGTGTGACTTTGTGAGTGTGTGCCTTAATTTCAGGGGCTAAAAGACAACCACAGACTGTTTTCTTCATCTATCAGCAGGTCGACCATATGGCCCTCTGATTGCTTTTTCTGAGAAAAAGGTTGCATACTCAAGCAGGTGGGTCATTCTCACTTAAAGAATGGACGACTTCATTGTGCTCAGCAGGCTATTTGAAGCAGGTCCACTGAAAAACCTCTTCTGGCTTTCTCTCCTCTGTACCTCTTCTCATTGTACTACCTGATTGCATAGCACCATTTGGGTGAGATGTCTGTCCTGGACAGAATGCTCTGGACAGGTCTGCTGGACTGTGGCACACTGCAAACAAATATGGGAGGCGTGATCGTGAAATTGGGCTTGGCATTTCTGACACCCACGATGCACCACCACGCCCACTATAGATTTCCATTCCCAGGCTATTGTTGTGCATTGGCGTAACTACGGAAACCTCTGAGAGACTGATCGAATGCTTTTAATAACACTGACCAGGCTGCCATGGGCAGCGCCTAGGAAAAGCCTTCAGGAACGCAATACTGTGTGTGACGAGCCATAGATTAAAATGTTAAAATATAGAAGACGTGCACTACCATAGCTGAAATATATGTGAAGGCAGCTCTACATGCAGTCAGATAGGAGGCTTTGACATAAGACTGTGTGGTTCATGGTGAGCTTTTCTGATGTGGCTTTGCAGTGGGGTGACAAGGCGTTTCCATTTATCAGGGGAAGCTCAGTGGAGTGTGCACTCAGAAGAACAGAGAGGTGGAAATGGGGGTTAAGAAAAGAAAGAGACAATGTAACAGGAGGGCAACACACTTCCATCTCTCTCTCTCTTACTGTCACTTGCGCACACAAACACAGAGAAAGAGAAATAAACAAATAGTGAAGTCGAGCACACAGGCAAAAACAGCTTTGATTGTCTTAAGCATGAGAGCCAAGGCTTTATCTCTGAGCTCCAGTCCTGGTTGTTCGCGGGTCAGACTCCGAGAGACACATTTCATAACACTGTCAAAGACTGTCAGTATGGGGGGACTGCCCTGCCCTGTGCTGAGCTGCACTGCACTGTCTATAGGGATTAATTTGAACTCATCTGCCTGGCTGATCAATTAATCTCCACCACATCACAAGTGGGGCTGCCAGCTGGCATCTGTAAAAAGTAAGGGTTAAGAACTAGAGTGGGGAAAGGCAGGAGAACGGATGCTCAGGTGTATCATCCACAATAGAATCTTGACTGGTGTGACATCTGACCTTAATTCTGAGTGATGATTACTTGCAAATTGCTCAAACAGCAAATTGAAACAGTAAAGAAAAATTAAGGGGACAATTGGATTGTAGTTTTCTTAAGGGTTGCTCTTTACTTTTCAACAAAGTAGATACAGTTGTATTTTAGGTTCAAATGTACAGAAAATGCCTATTTTTCAGTACCTTTTAGGCCACTTTGAACTTCGAGAGGGCTATGTTTCACGTCCATTTTCCATTTTCAATCCAGTCATCTTACACTTTCAGCAGGGAGCAGGGAGTCTTCAAGCCTCAGAGTCTGTTCCCAAATATATGTAGTATCCTTATAACAGTGTACTTATGTAACAAATACAACATACTTCTCAAGTATGAACATGTCATGAAATGTTACGAAGCCTAATTAATTATATCAGCGATCCCAAACGGTGTCATATCCCTTTTTAAGAGCAAAGAAGAAGAGTGTGTTTGTGTGTGGCTTTCTAGTTGTACCAACCTCTATCCTTGTACTATACCCATCAGATTCCTGCTTAACATGGTCTCTGGTGAGACTGGGTGAAGGATGAGTTGGTCTTTAGGCATTATTCCAGCTGTGAAAGAGTTATGTGTCCAGAGATGAAGAGATGTGCTTCAGTGAAGAGCCTCTCAGTGTCCGGTGTGTGTGTGTGTGTGTGTGTGAGTGTGTGTATGTGTGTGTGTGTGTGTGTGATCATCGGGTGCATGGGAATGGATGGCAGCCAAATGGGGAGAGGGGATCCACGCCGCCCTGCCTGGGGTTGTGGGAAAGGAGAGGATCCTGGGAGAGGCGCGTCGTCTGCGCCCCGAGCCAAGAAAGAGGAGAACAAAAGTAAGCCTATCAGCTGCGCAGACATCAGGGGTGGGAGCGGAGGCAAGAGGCTGACTCAAGTCGCCGCCACATCCTTCACAAAAAGGAGTTTTTAGAGCATGCCAAGGAGGTTTGGGCATTTACCAGAGCATTTCCCTTTCCCTTAAAGAAAAAAAAGAATGGAGAAATTAAGAAAACAATCGCAATAACTGAATATTATGCTTTGTAATATAGTCCATAAAGACACCTTTTCAGTTGTAGATGAATGATTGCTGTCAGTCATTCTATATCCATTTGGGCGTTTGAGACAGTTTGTTCGTTCTTTTTTCACCTGTTGCAGCACCAATGTAGTTACATAAATTAGTTTATTATACGGCTCTTCAGAACGTTCCAAAAAGCCCCGTTGATTTGAATGGGCCATCCCCAACGTTCGCAGGTACTTATTTTCATATAATGACCTGCATATAATGACCGCTGTGCTGTCAATGGCAACGGGTTTTGTGCTTCTGATATAGGTCTTTCGTATCATTCCGAAAGTATTGAGTCCGGTAACTTATCAATGGAGTTTCAGCGGACGGTTGAGCAGCTGTGTTCTAAAGAATGTTCAACGTCTTTGAAGTTCAACGTCTTTGGCGAACTATTTCTCTGCTTTTTAACACTACGTATAGTAACAAATACATTGTAAAAAGACACACTGTGTTAAGTAATTATTTTGTTTTGGCAAGTTGACGTATAATAAGCGGGATAATGTATAGAACGCAGGTCCTTATCGGAAAATAAGTCCCTTCAGGGCGAAGCAAGACACCTCCGCTTCGCGTCGGTGTCCGGTTCACCCTGTCGGGACTTATTTTCCGATAAGGACCTGCGTTCTATACATTATCCCTTACGTAAAGGTTCTGTTCTCAGAGAAATGAGGCATCCATACCACTACAGTCAGTCCATACAGGTCAGGACCTGTTATCTTACATTACGACAGTATTGGTTTGTGTACATGCCGAGTAGTAACCCCAGAGCATAGAGACATGTAGCACTGGCCACATCATAATGAACATCAACCCCCTCGCTGTATGCCATAATGCTGACTGCCCATCTTTATTCTTCACCTTCTGGTGATCCGAATGCATCCAGCCATGATGAGCATCGTCTGTAGCTTACGACTTGATCCTACCGAGACCCTGACCACAAGGTCAGAGGTCTTCGCATTCTCATGCTGACGGGCACCATTGAGGTCACCAATGCCGACGCGTTACTTCTTCGCTCTCAAGCGCACACTTCCGGGGCACCCAACGCTGATGTCCCAGGTCAGAGGGACGGCGCCGCACCAGCGGTGTCACTTTCCCGGGCCAGGATGAACCAGGTGATCCTGACAGACGTAGCCTGGGGTGGCCTCCGTCGACTTGAGGAGGATGAGTGAAGATGACATCAATCCACACAGCTTCCAGTGACCATCAGGCCCCCCACACCCCCCAACCCGCTATCAGCGCACCCACACTCCCCCGCGGCCGCCACCCGGCACTGACCACCGGCCTGTGGCATGGGCACTCTGTCTCCATCAATCTCAGCCTGGCCGATGACAGGAGTGGAACGGATTTAGAACAGAGCAGTCGCCGCTTGACAAGGTATTAATGAGTCTCCCCTGATAAAATGTGTCAGGAAGCGTGGACTAATTAAGGCTGGATCTGACCAAAACATGACAGAAAGTATGAGCAGTGTATTTGTCTTCTGGCTTAATCGGCTGGTGGTCGACCAAGTTGCGTGTTAGTGAAGTTTTGCGGGGGATGACTGGAGAGTTTCCCAGAGACGTAAGAAATGGGTGCCGAGTTGACAACTTTGCACAAGATAAATAAAAATTACTTTAATAAAGCATTAAAACAATTGCTTTCAGTAGTCACGAAGCAATAATCGACAGCCTCATTTTGGGTTGAGAATGAAATTAAATAGTTTCCCACTGGGAAAGACACTAGTTAAAACGGGGCCGAATGGATTTGGAAGTTGTGAGGGTAAAAGTTCATCAGGGGTGGTGTGTGCTCTCAGTAATCAGGCCTGGAGTGTATTGCACAATACCACACAGTGACTGAACAGCTGAACTTGGTAAGCAAACAAAGACACTATAGTGCACAGACAACATAAAAACGTAATACAGTGCATAAACAAGAGGGGCTATGTTCTGTAGTTCAACGTAGTATGCAAAACAGTCTGTGATAAATCAGATGTGTCATATAAATCGGTATGCACCTACAGAGAGCAGGGAAGCCTTCAGTGAGAGAGTCCTTTTTTTTTTTGCATGAAGACCCCAAAGTGGTGCTATATCCGGTTAAATGACATGGCCAACGAACAGGTGTCTGCCGGATCCAAACACAGCCATCATCAGATCTACAGCCATGACAGTTCAAGCTGACCGAGCACCGCAGGGGCAGATCTCGCAGACACGCGACGGCACCGCATGTCCAGGACAGAGAAACCTTTTCTCCTCTCCTCCTCCTCTTCTTGTTCTCCTCTCCTCCTCCTCTTCTGTTGCTACCTTAGCGCCAGCAGTCCGATTGGCAGAACATCTTTACAAAAAAAACTAACATTCTGTTTGAAGAACAAAGAACATACAAGGTCGTTGTAAGGCATGCTGAAGTGCAATAAATAAAAAAAGTCCTTTGGGAGATACAGCATCTTTGTGCTGAATGAGACCTAGTTCTCAGCCTTTGTGTTTGCTCCCTTCTGTTGGTCAAACGTTGATGCATTTATAATGGATGACGCATTTTCTTGTGTTTGCAAAGGGTCTACATTTTCTAGCAGGAGCTGTCAGTGGTGTTTGGTTTGAAAGGAGCGACTTCAAACACAGGACTGCAGTTTAAATTTAACGTGAGGGTTATGGTTGTGGTTGTCTGGATTTTAGGCAAAAAATAAAAATAAAATAAACATTTTAGGCAAACAACATTAGAGATGGCAGCCCTGGGAAGTAGAGTATGTACACAAGCTCAGGGTAATTCAGGCAATTCCACTACTTTCCTCGTAAATGAAATGGGATGCAGTTCAGAGGGCATGGCTGGTGCTAGCCAAATAGAATACATCAGAGATCAAGTTTTTTTTTTTGTTCAAACTTAGGAAGAGGTTTGAGGAAAAGAAATTACAAGCATTATTATGGAAACCTTAAGGCCCTAGGAAATCATTTGTAACATTAAAAACACATTTTTGTGTAGAGTTGCTGGCAAAGCAGCATTCTTGAGTGCAGAATAGAAGCTGATCCTGTTGGAGGGTTCTTCACTGTTGAGAGAAAAAAACAATATTTCTCGTTGTCTCTCCTTAACACATGTTTGTGATGTCGTTGTGATAGGGACTAAATAGGAGAAGAGGTGTGGTGAAGGTGGGACACAATGACACATGGACCTAGTGGGGGATGGGGCTCCATAAAGAGTGGCTTTGTGATTGGAGGGCTTGTGCAGGGCCCAAGGCTGTGGAAAAGGGCTATAGGACTGCGCCTATGACGTCATACTGATGTAGTAGAAGAGGCCCTGCATAGTACAACCTTATCCAAGCTCATGGCCACACACTGATAAAAGTTCATCAAAGAAAATTTGAAAAGCTGTTTGAGCCAGTCAGCTGATGGAGGAGGAGAGGGCTCATGAGGGAGGTGCCTGGTAGGTCCACAGGTCACTCGAGACACGTGTCAATGTTCTTGCCATCCGAGGCCTCATCCATCAAGGAGATTTGGAAGTTGGCGGAGAGCGAAAGGTGGGAGATGCAGCCGACCAGGCCCCTCATGTACTGCCTGTGAGTGTGCAGGGAGATCTGCTTCATCCCCCCTGTCAAAGAGAGAAGGAGAGAGAAAGAGAGAGAGATAGAGAGAGAGAGACAGAGAGAGAGAGAGAGGCAGAGAGAGAGAGAGAGAGAGAGAAAGCAAAGCCAAACATCAGCAAACGCCTCCACCAGCACCACCACCATCTTTATCATGCTGAGCAACAGCAAGTATAGCCTATAGGTTTTAGGCAATTGTGAATTCTGCTGGGTATGCCAGCACCTCCTCTATCATTGTCAGTGTCGTCACTATTATCACCATCATTATAATAAATATTACCAACACCAACACCGTCAAAATAATCATTATTACCTTTGTCATATTTGCCAATATCATCATCATTACAATCCTAGCACCAGCTGACCTCTCACCCATATAGACTCACCTACATACAGAGGTCCATTGGAGTTGAGCTGCCTCATTCTCCCTGGAGACTGACTTCTACCTGTCTTCTGACCATCCACGACCAGCCGGCCATATTGCCCATCTCTAGGAAATGAAGCAGAAAGCGGAGTACCATATCACATATGCATTACATTGCCATCCTAATTAACCGTGAAGCAGAAATGTTAGTTCAAAGTGATTAGCCAATGATAGACAGTGACTATTAAACACCAGGGATGACAGTATTACGCACAGTCATCTGAGTGAAAACATCACTGAACACACACAATGGAGTCCATTCACTTAGTTACACTTTCCTTAATCGTCTCAACTGAACAAATGTGAATGAGGAAAAATGGCTGCTTTACCTCACTGCTTTCAACAGGTGCCAGTGACCATCATTAAAAGTTCCATTGACCACCACTGTGCCAAGTCCACTACCAAGATCAAAGCTGATGAGAAAACATATTATTGGAGTTATTTTACTCCTCACGTGACTTTAACTAGAGCACAGTGTTAAGTTAAACATCTTCTCAGTTCATTCGCTCACATAAAGCAGTGATCGTTGTTTCTATCATATTCTACTGGTACAATGACTGCCCTAAGACTGTTGTTTCTATCATATTCTACTGGTACAATGATTGTACGAAGACTGTTGTTGTTATCATATTCTCCCGGTACAATCAGTGCACTAAGACTGAAAGAGCGAAAGGAAGTTCCGGCACCTGAAGATGAGCGCTCCGCCCTGCAGACCCAGTGACATGAAGTCAGCGCCAGCGAGACCAGGCCCCTCCCCTCGCCACAGTAAGAGCCCATTGGGGGCAGAGCATCGGAAGCGCAGCTGCACATGGGTCCGCAAGCCAGAGAGCCTGAGGGGGGTGGGGGGGTTTGAAGGAGGAGGGGACGATGAGAGAGAGGTAGAGAGAGAGGGGGAGAGAAAAAGAGAGAGCGAGGGAGAGAGAGGGGGGGGGTTGAGGATTTGAAGGAGGAGAGGATGATGAGAGTAGAAGACATGACGGCAGAAAATAGAGTCTGAAGTGTTTCTTGCTCATGAGCAGGTCCATTTGCAGCATCGGATAGAATACAAAATGAAGACGAAAGACAAAAACACATTCATTTCAACATTAAAATCAAAAAAGACAACAGCCTCTTAGGTTTGTGCTCTCTTGGTGGCATACCGTTTCAAAATATTTCTGCGGTCAAATTTGAGGTAGCTTCTACCAGTGAAGAGGGGAACCTCAATGTCTTCTGTCACAACTGAGGGGGGACACGAGAAGGAACATTATCATTCTGTGTACTTCTTTAAAGTCAAACACCTTAGTGTTATTTGGTTTGATGCACTTTACTCTACCATTTAAGCTGCAGAAACACTTATAGATAACTCATAGATAACACATAGATTTAAGAATGAATCTCCCCGCATGCCATAAACTGGATTCATACTAAGATTAAGCATCTGTAAACACCAGCCCATTGTGTCATGAATTCTAGACTCTAGATTTCTAGATTCTTGATTCTAGAAGCCCTCTACACTAACCAAGTGTTCATCCTGCACGGTAGCACAGTGGGGTTTAAATGTACCGTTTAGTCAAAAGAATAGCATGAATCAACCTGCAGCAGAGCAGAGCACAGCGGGTACAGAGGGCACAGGGGGCACTTACTGTCGAGGCACTGGCCCGCACAGCCTACACGGCACCCAGCGCACACAGAGGGGAGCAGAGTGAGACACACATTAGTTCACTTCAGGCACCATGCGAAGACAGTTCAAGCAAGTCACAGAGCCACCAAAACAAAACACAACAGGCAAACATGCAGGCAAAGAGAGCAGTGGGCAGCCTCCCAGATGCAACACAGATGCTACCCGGTCTTCTTATAAATAGAGTTGCGTGCCTAGGCTGTGTGTGTGTATGTGTGTGCCTGCCTGTGTGCGTGTGTGTATGTGTGTATGTCTGTGTGTAGTGTATGAATACACTATTACTGTTACTGTTAATGCAGTAAGCCATCATGCAAGCAAAGGGTTGTCATCATAAATACAAACATGTCATAAAGCTGTCAGTTACATTATCATGCAGTCATCCTTGTGATGGAAAATCTAAAACCTCGTCTAAAAGTCGTCTTTTAATGTCTGTGAATGTCTCTGACATACATATTGTTTGCGTGTACATAAGTGTGTGTGTTTTCTATGAACCTCAGTATGTGTATGTAAGTACATGTGTGACCTTTCTGACAGTGGTTTCCTTGGAAGCCTATTGGACAGTCGCATTGGTACTGGTCTGCTCTGGGCTGACACAACCCAGCATTGGCACACGGGCGGGTACCGCAGGGGTGCTCCGCGTTCCCTACATTCACCCCCTCCAATGAGGACGCAGTGAGTGGGATCACATGGTCATTCAGCAAGACCTGGCAGCAGAATAAACACACACACACACACACATGCACGTACAAAAACACAAACAAATGCAGTCACAGAGGGTATGCAGTATGCAGTTCTTGTACATACACATACAGAATATACACACATATCTAGCATTTGCATTAAGACACACCACAGATGCACACATACTCACTGGCGCACAGTGAACACACACTCACACCTACACACACACTGGTCCTGGGGGTTCAAAAACAAGCCCCCCCCCCACCAAACCCAGACAGACACACACACACACACACACACACGCACACACACACACACACACACAAACACACACACAGACACACATACACACATATAAAGATCCCTGCTGTGGTACCCCTGAGAATAAAGCTCAAAGGTATGAGATAACAGGTCAGAACACAGAGGCACAATTCCACCTTGAAAGTCAACAAACAGAAAGAGTGTGTGAGCGCCACCTGCTGGATGCTCCCAGTAAATGGCTCCGGTACTTCAGAGTCCCTCCGGGTGGCACTGTAGTCCGGGACTCCCCCCAGGTACAGAGGAGAGCTACAGCGGATCTGAGTGAACGCGCCCTGCAGAATGGAGAGGGATGACAGTGTGTTATATCATATACATATGCTGTACATACATAGATCAATAGATAGATAGCTTGACAGAGAGAGAGAGAACAAGAGAGAGAAAGGGAGATAGAGAGAGAGAGTGAGAGAGATAGAGAGAGATTTAAAGAGAGAGAGAGGCGAGAGATTTAAAAAGAGAGAAAGAGAGAGAGAGAGAGGCGAGAGATTTAAAGAGAGAGAGAGAGATAGAGAAAGAGAGAGAGAGGCGAGAGATTTAAAGAGAGAGAAAGAGAGAGAGAGAGAGAGAGAGAGAGAGAGAGAGAGAGAGAGTTGTACATCTGCCATGCCCTCCACAGTTCTCTGGCTGTCCACTTGCAAGATGCCCTTTCTGGCCGTGCGAGATGCCCGAGCCTCATGCCAGCTGAACAAGCTAACAGCCTCCTCACTCCTGGGGGAAGATGGGAAACAAACAGCACATTATTCCTCTGCTTTCCTGTTTCTGTTTGTTACATTGTTGAAAATCATAAATAAAGACACATGACAAGACCGTGTACAAGACCGTGTGAACCCTACAGAACAAGCTATTGGCTATGACAAGTCATGAATTCATAGAACAAAAGTTATTGATTAAATGTGTATCTTCACCAAGTCTCTCTTTTTATACAGAGGTCAGAAAAGGACTTTATCATAAATTAGTTGTAGTTACGCTCTCTGTCCACAAGATGGGACTCTTTAACAATCTAAATTCTATCCGTGAGAGTTCACCTGAGAACAGCCGGTCCTGAGCCACAGTCAAAGCGGAACTCCACATGGCCGTCCACCAGAGTGACGGACAGGAAGTCGCTGCTGTTGGCGTCCTGAGAGTAGAGCAGGGTTCCGTTGAGGGCGGAGGGCCTGAAGGTGATCTCAAACTCAGTGAAGGACAGGTAGTGGCGCTGGGGGTGAGGCCAGGGGGCGCTAGCGTACGACAGCAGCGACTTGTTGAAGTGTGGCACAGACAGCCAAAACTCTGGGAAGGACAAATTCTTGTTAATTTCCCAACTCTGTTTTGGCTGGGTGCTTAAAATATGGTATTGCTTTCTTGTAAAAAAAAAACAATAGATATTAGACACTCTGTTTTGGCTGGGTGCTAAAAATATGGTATTGCTTTCTTGTAAAAACACAATAGATATTGTTATAAAACTATTGGAAGAACCTGCATCCCCAAAACCCTGACAGCAGTGCAGTTCAGAACAAGAAACTTAATCTACTGTGAATAGTGTGGTATGCTGACGGCATGAAAATGAAGCGTTCTTTATCAAACCCATGTGAGGGTGGATGCTTACTCTCCTGGCACAGCGGTCCTCTGTATCCCAGCGGGCACAGGCATATGTGGGCGTCTGCTTGACTGCTGAAGCACGTCCCCCCGTTGGCACAGAACACCCCTGAGCAGGCATGGTCACTGCACTCACCTAGGACAGGAGTGACCAAAGACACTGACTTCATGCATGCTGGTCTAGAAAACATATACGGCACACCAGTAGCAAAACGGAACGGAGCAGAAAAAGTCAGTTATTGGTGGAGTATTTTACTTTTGCAATTACATGGTTCTGTTGAGCCTTCAGGGCAACCGGAGGTGATGTGGGCCTAATTCAATGAAACACTGAGGAAGAAAGGTGCTTGCTTGAAAACCCCAGTGAAAAGCTCACGAAGGCAGCTTTGTTGTTGGTCAGTCATGTTGGTCAGGTTCTATGGTTGGTCAGTCATGTTGTTGTGTTTAGCAGTTGTGGGGTACAGACAGCACATGTTAAACTGTGAAGGAAGGCCTTTACAGATCTGTACCGGGCCAGTTGTGTGTTGTTGTTGGATCTATAGTTGGGCAGCTGTTATATTGGTTAGGTTGCTGGCTATGAGTACTTGCATGTGACAGAGAGAGGAGTGGCTACTGTGGGACATCCTCAACCAATAACATATTTTGTGTGTGTGTGTGCGTGTGCGTGTGTGTGTGTGTGTGTGTGTATGTGTGTGTGTGTGTGTGTGCGTGTGGACAGAAGCAACTGAGCGCACATGTTCCTTGCCTCTCTCCACTCACCCACGTCAGCCCCAGAGAGGGCACGTCCCAGTGGCCAGGGCCTCATGTCCACCACTCTGCCGTTGACTGACAGGCTCTGCAGGCAACCCTGAAACCCTCGGTTGGTCCCTGCAGCCCTCGCCAGCCAATAGCCATTGGGAGTCCCGCCCACATAGAGTGGAGTGCGGAAGGTGATCTTGGTGTATGTTCCCTGCAAGTTTAAAGACAGAAACATGCATAAGCTTACAAGAAAAGGTTTTTAGCTTGTCCCCATGGAGGAGCTCTTTAAGGTTATATACATAGAAGTATCAAAGTAGGAGTTATTTAAAGGGACACCTTGTAAAAAGTAAAATAAGGAAGAGGTCTTAGTATACTGTATGTATGTGTGCATGTCCAAGTGTGTGTGTGTGTGTGTGTGTGTGTGTGTGTGTGTGTGTGTGTGTGTATACATTCCCACCTGTGACTGTCCTGTGGCAGGTGTGTGATTATCCAGTCGGAGCCAGCCGGTCGTGCCCTCCCTGTTGACGCTCACGCTGTGCCACTGGCCCGTGACCACCCCCCTCTCACTCACCAGATGAGCCGCTCCGGTCCCACAGTTATACCTGCACCACACAAGACAGGCCTCAGCTGCACAGCAAACACATCAGCACCAGCAGGGGCATGCATCCATGTGGTGAGGTTAACACCCTGCGCTTGCCTGCAGTGTATTAAGTATTGCTAGGACCACACCAGCTCAGCCTCAGAATGACCTGACTGATCAGATGCATCAATTGCTTTATGCCAAATACGCTACACTATCAATATACAGTATATCTTCAGTACAGTTTGATTATGCGTAACACTGACTGTGCCGAGAGGCCCACTGATGGGAGGAGGGTATGGCAGGAGAGACCTGAAGTGCAGCTTCCCTCGGTACAGAGCCAGAGAGGCGAAGTCCCCGTATCCGTGTTCATTCTCACCGCAGTAGAACAGGAGACCATCCTCATTGTCTGCCTGTATGGAGAAGAACACACAAAAAAACGAACACACAGACAAACACACAGTCAGGGACATTGTGCGCATTCACTCACCCACACACACACACACACACACACACACACAACTGAGAGTCAACAACGGTTTAACTCCAGTTTAGCAATACTTCCCACTTTGATTGACTGACAAGCATTGCAAGCATGTCATAGGCAAACTGTATGAGCCTGTTCAGCTCCCCAGCAGGACACACCTTGAACTCCAGGCTGATCTGAAAGGAGTGGAAGGAGTTCTTCAGAGGGTCAAAGGCCATGTAGGAATCACCATACAGCCGAGGGAACTGAACCGCCACAACTGAGAACAGACAGATTGGGGGGGGGGATCAAGTGGTGAACAGTCCATGTAGTTCAATGACAAGGTTTATCTTAGAATAAAAATAAATAATTTCAAAATATATATTATGAAATACGGAACTCAAGACATGCTTGTAACACACTCTAGGCTACTAGGCTACAGATTAAAGGCAGAGCCTTTAACATCTGCGGATGTTTGAGGTAAACAGCCGATCAAATGGCACCCCTCCCTTCCGTGCTCCTGAAGCTACGGGTTGACTGTCTGGGAGCGTTTATGGTTTATAGAGTGTTAATGTGTTTGTTTCTCATTTAGAGTGCCAGTACTGTGTGTACGAACAACAGAGATCTTTTGAGCCTACACACTGATCACACATCTAGAGGACTGTATTACACTACATGACAACAAGTGAGAATTTTAAGTGAACTGTGCCTTTAATTGGATCACCTGACAAACCATTCCACAAACTGGACATTATCTGGTGAACCAGCTCCACTAGAATGTCCTTAAAATAACTCATTAATAACTCACTCACATTTTTCCTTCTTTTACAAAGCTGTTCTCTCTCTTTCTTGCTTCCTGCCTAGGTCTCTCTATCTCTTTCTCTCTCTAAGAGTACTCTATCTCTGGAGGTCAAGGCGCCTCTCCCGGTTCTCGTACACGGATGTGTCAGGCATGGGTGGTCAGCCCCCAAGCCAATCCTGAGGGCAGCTCTCTTCTGGGAACCCATCACAGCTTCTTACACCTCCATGTGACAGGACAGATCTGCTACCCCTCCCCTCCTCCTCCTCCTCCTCTTCCTCCTCTTCCCCATGTTCCATGTGTCTTTTTCAAACATGACTTCTCACTTGACCCATAGAGGTCAGTCCTCATGGTGATAAAAACTGGAACATGATGTTTGACAGGAGACGGCCTCGGGCACTCTAAACGGGTTTATAGGTGCCTTGAAGGATAGGTTACTCAAGGTTTGGTGTGGTGAGATTAGCCAAAAATACTGTTTGAAAAAAAGTCTTCTTAAAGTCATAACAACATTTGTGGATAACAAAGAAACCGATGAAGTATTACAACTTAATATTCACATAAGTTATATGGGCCAAATTCATGATCAATTCCCCCAACACCATTATATAATTAACCTGTATCACAGCAAACTATTTTAGGTATCCCTCTCTTTGTCTTGCTACCTATTGATCTGTCTCTCTCTCTTCCTCTGTATCCCTCTCTTCCTAAACACTCTAACTCTCTGTGTGAGGGTCTGCTCACTCACTCTCTCCCTCTGTATCCTTCTCTTACTGTCTGTGTGAGGGACTGCTCACTCACTCTCTCTCTCTGTATCCCTTCCTTCCTCCTGATCTCTTTAACTGTCTGTGTGAGGGCCTGCTCACTCACTCTCACTCACTCTCTTTCCCTCTGTATCCCTCCCCTCCTCCTAAACACTCTTGAGGGCCTGCTCACTCACCCTGGGAGCAGGTCTGCCCTCCTCTGCCCAGGTTGCACTGGCAGCGGGAGCCTCCGCTGGCGTGGTCGTCCACGCAGATGGTGTGGGAGGGGCACACGGCGTCCTCGCAGGGCAGGTCATACAGGCGCCTCAGCGCCCCCTGCCACTGGGTCATGGGTGCCGACGGGGGCAGGGGAGGGCCGAGGGTGGTGCCAGAGGGGGCATCAGAGGGGGCATCAGAGGAGGTGGATACGGCAGGCAAGGGGGCAAATCTCCAGATGTTGCCACTTATCTGTGAGGCTGGGGCTTCTGGTTGGGAGGTCACCTGAGGCTTCTTGAAGTCTTTACTGGGAGAGAGCTGTTGACAAATGTAACAGAAATGATAGGTATTTATTTTCAAGATGAAGTTGTGCTCAATGCTTAAATGTAATGCCATTTTGGTGCCAAGTAGGAAGAATTAGTGACTGAGCCATAACCAGCACTTAAATGTATTTGATTTGAATAATTTTAGATTTTCAATAATCATTAAATGTTTATTGACTACATAGCCTGGCAGTACACAATCAAAGCCCTGTTTGATCGGAGCCCTTGCCGCCTTTTTCAGAGAGCTATTTGTTGAAGTTGTTTGAGATCAGCAGATGAGGGGATTTCAATGCAGAGATAAAAGACTCCAGTCTCCAGTATGTTATGTCAGTAAGTGTCACGACCATGACCCAGGAAGTGATGTTGATGACACCGTGGTCCATGGGCAGGTGTTTAAACACAAGATGGCTGATCACTGGAGGCTGAGCCCAAACTGCTACATTTCCTCAATATATACGTGTTTGATAATCTGTCTCACCTCTTCACTGTTTGCGCTGTAGTCATAGTCAACAATGACAGCCTCGTCGTTGGCGATGGGGTGTATGAGACGCTGTTTACTGGCTGCTCCACTGCCAGCCTCTTGGATACCTGCAAATCGCCAAACATGAGCCACGCCGCAGTAAAATATCTGTTAAAGTCTGACAATCTGATCTCTGACTCACAAACAGATGTACTTGGACATTTAGGGGATTCTGTATGTGGTAGTAAAAGTAAGAAGGGTAAGCTTTCACTGCAAGCCATATTTGATAATGAACTTAGAATCTGATCTTCTAAGTATACCGACAATATATCCTCCTGGGAACCAAGAACATTTTTACAGAAAAGCTCAAAACAGTAAGAGGGTATGCATAAAACAGTAAGAGGGTATGCAGGGTATGCACAAATGTCAACTACAGAGGAGGTTACAGCCAACATTCTGAACACATCCATACGCTTCTTAGGCATTGCTGTATGATGGAAAGAAGAATATGATGAATAAATGAGAGATATTCATGAGAGAAAAAAGAGAGAAAGGAAGTGAAAGGTGGAGAAAAGAAGAGTAAACCCTATAAATAAATAACCTGCTATTAATAAATGGCTGAAGCCTCTTCCCCAGTTCATTAACAAGATAGTTTACGTGATACTCAATACACAGAATACTGTCTTACGTCACTCCTAGTAACACTGGGAAAGGCATGGGAATCGAGGTAGGCAGGCATAGTCTAGACTTTGAAGTAAATAATACCTCCGCTTGAGAGCAGAAGTTAAATTAATTTACAGCCACTGTGCAGCTGGCTGCCTTGTCCTTTTTAATGTTCTCAACCTCAGATTTTATAGTGGGTAGTCATGTAGCTAAGATACTCACTGAGAGTCCAAATTCCATTGATGGAGCTCGGGGCACTTGCGCCGTTAGAATTCACTGCTTGGACCATAAACTGGTAGAGTGTATCTGGACTCAGTCCTCTCAGAACCATGGAGTTGGTCTGAACCGGCACACGAAGAGATGTCCACTCTGAGTCCACCTCTGGTCTAGGGAAAAGAAAACCATGGAAACCATTTTTCAAAACATTCCAACAAAAGTTGTTCTATCATAGAACTCTTTAAATGACACATTGGACTCATTGCACAGATTGCAGGGGGAAATAAAACATGGGTGAGATGATGACCCTTCAGAGTTCACTTGAAACTATGATGCCCCCTGCATCCGTATCTTCCATCCCCATTAGAGCTGGCCTCAGAGAGAATCGTATAGGATTTACTGTCCTCCTCTCTATCCACATCACAGGGATCTCTGTTGCACTTGCTTGTATCCTTTTATGGTTTATCCCATTCTCAAAGACATTGATGTACATCCAACTGGTGTTGGTGATGGGAAAGAAATCAAATCATGACATAAAACAATTACTAACAAACATGGCTGTATAAAACAGCACAAGATATTTGTGTTTTTCTTTCCCAGTAAAAACAAAGGGATATTTTTATTTTCTAAATAAGAGATACAAATGTAATCTTTGACGATTCAAAAAAGGGTAATCTTATCGAAACCAACTGCATTAGTATTTTTCGGGTGGCCCCACACATGAATCTCTTTGGGACCCTTTTCTCCCACACATTTTTAGGGAGACGGCTTTGAGAGGTGCCTTGTTTTGGTGCTTTTGTAAGGTCACATTCAGTTGTTGTCTTTGGTTTACTCTCAGCCATGCATGTCCAAGCACAACCCATCCCCCTCCATCCCTATCCAGATGATTTGTTTCCTTTATAAAGTCTCGCTGCTTCTTTTCTTCTCTGGGGTAAATCGGTCTGTGTAATTGGCTTGTTTGTCCAAAACTTTCCGGACCACTACAGACAGTTTTTTCTCTCAAGCAGCACTGATGGTGGATGGTGGTTACAATCTTATCTTGTGCAAGACTCTCCAGCATGACATATAATTAATTACACTACACTATAAATAACAATAACATGCACCACATCAAGTTCAGTATGTCAGTACGAAGAACAAATATTTGAACACCTGTCTCACAATCTGTGAATGCTAAAAATCACTTAAAGAAATCATTTTTAATGAGATGTATGCTATCTTTTTTCTGCACACGGTTGAAGATGCATAGATGAACCCTGTTGTGGTGACAGACTGGAACCGATTCATCGCCTCTGAAATCTAAATTTAAATGTCTTCAGAAGTCCATGAGCAGCTGAACATCCAGCTCACAATGGCCTTTTTCTTTTTGCAATACTGACAAACATCTCGTCTGATCTGAGTGTGTGGTCCCATCTCCTCCAGGCCTCTCTGGACTGAGCACGACCGTTTTGGGGGCCCTCGATGCAGAATCCCTTTAGCCTCATTGAAAACCACGATTCACCGCGAAAGCATTCAAGCAGTGTCCTTCTTTGATACTTGGAAAATGGATACAGGCACAAACTGTATGCTGCCAATCCTGAAGAACAAAAATAAGTAAAACTCCATGTTTTGTGTGAGTGTGTATTTTGGACTGGTACTATGCACAAGTGTACATACAAGTCAAAATGTGTGGTCTCTAGGCAAAATCCAATACAAGTTGGCAGGTCTGCTGTAAGGTCTATTCCAAATAAACAGCTTGCAAGTCGATCATTTTAGGCATCTCTAATGTTCTTTCTTTCTTCTTCGTTTCTACTTCACTGTACTGAAAACAGCACTAAAAGAGTAACTTGGTGCAACTTAATGGCAAAGCGATGTTCTGGAACTGTTTTAGGCGTTTACAGTGTGTTTAAATCTGAGGGGCAACTCCACCACTAATGTAAACATCACGCTCTAACCCTGCGGTGGAACCTCCAAAACACCATCAAGGAAAAATCAAGGAAAGACAATACAGTCTCCTTCGGCTGTGCTGGGCGTGGTAACTTAGTCTTTCAGTTATTATGAGACGATAAAGAGGCAGCAGGAAGTATACATTTTCCCTCAGTTGGATGACGGCCATGATTCTTGCAACAGACAGAGGAGCTGTGCCAATGTTTGTATAGTTTTTGTACAGTGCCAAATTCCAGTTTCTGTTCTTTGTTACTCAAGGCTTGCTACTGTAGCTTCAGGGAGAGCAGCTGTTGCTGAATACCAAAACTACACTGGGTATAGCAGCAAGACACTTTTACTGAACTGGAAAGTTTCAGAATGGAGGGAGTGTGTGTTGGGTGTGTGTGTTTGTGTGTGTGTGTGTGTGTGTGTGTGTGTGTTTCAGGGCAACACTTTATTTTCTGTTTCTTAATGTTCTTAACTAGCTCATATCTAAGCCTCCATCATACAAAACAGCATAACAACAGACTGCAAAAATCTTGGTGTAGCCATGTCATATATCTGAGAAGTGCATTGGTGCATCAAGTGAGAGCCTTCCATTGTTCCATTCACTGGTGTGCTACGTATGATGGGAGACTTAAGAGTAGGTGAGGTGTTTACCTGGTGTAGGAAACCAGGAACTGCTGAACAGGTGAAGCCCCTTCGGTTGGACCCGGTTTCCATGACAACACGATTTCTGTATGAGATACTGCTACCACATGAGGCGCTGAGGGGGATGATGGCCTGAGGCATCTCTCTGTGGCAGAGAGTAACAATGAGAACACAGGAGGAGCCTTCACATATTTCACAAGTAGTTAACAACATTTAGACATTTATTTATCAGTCATGTTCATCTGCAGTCAGGCTGTGTCCCATGTTGTGAGCCCATGCTGGTGAACATAAAATGTACCATGACAGAAGGAAACAAACTCAAATTCTTAAAAAATGCTGTCATAATTTACTCTCAACACAAAATTGAAAAACAAATCCTTCAAGGCTGTGGTCAAAATACTTTCTGTATAATTTATTGATTTAATAAGTAGGTCTGACTAACATGGCACCATTAAGCTTCAATTGATTTGCATTACCCAGTGGTATGCACACTTCAGTACATTTTTTTCTTAGTGGTCTGTCTGAGTGCATTTCTCACCATGGGAGGCTGGCGTTATGCCCCTGGGCATGCTGGGTCGCCCCTCCCCCGCCCACCCATAGGCTGCTATGGTCACATGGTACTGGGTATCATTCTTCAGATTGGACACTTCCATGCTCTGACATATACAGATATAAATATGAAGTTCATTAAGATGCTTCATCATTCTACACCGTCACTATTAATAATGCCAAAGGTTATGTAACAGTTTACCAGGTTTGACTTACAAAGTCAACAAGTCCATCCCATGGTACCTGAGGAGTTGGAGCAACATAACTGAATGAATAAGCAGATTCATAAAGCCAATGTCTCAATTAAACATTTCTTATGAAAAGTTGCTCACCCTTTTTAACGTGTCTATGCGGAGAGGCACATTCCGTGCAATAGGTGTTCCTACAGGACTGCTGTTCTTCACCTCTGTTAAGAAAACCTAAACAAACACACACACACACACACACACACTCACACACACACACACACACACACACACACACACACACACACACACACACACACACACACACACACACACAAACACAGAACCATATAATATATCAGTAAAATACTGTATGCATTGAACAGGATGGCTTCATTGATTGTAGTCTTAATTATTAATTCAAGTCTTAGTCTTCCCCTGTCTGTACTTGGAAGTGTTGTGGTTCCATTGTTACTAAAGATTATTTCCCCCAGACCTTTTGTCTGGTTTCATAACAGTACACTTGTAGCCTTGTACGCTATCTCTGCATTCACACTATAATCGCAGCCCACTGGGAAACCTAAAAAGGGGACAGAACCACAGAGATTGGACATGCTCTAAGCCCTGCACCATCTCCACAGAGCAGCCATGCCCCGGGGGCTGTCGCAGAGACGTGGGAAAATAAATCTAGCAGAGTCCACGAGGTCGTCGGCGAACGCCAGGCTGCACAGCTAGGTGCACCGGCTCCCTGCCAGGACGGCTCCATTCACTTCGGGGGGCGAGTGGGCATCAACAACCCTCCCGTTCTTCACCTGCTACAGACACAGACACACCCTGCGGAGGCAGCACCAGCGGGAGCACCGGGGCGGAGAGAAAGACGAGTCTGTTACTGTAGCATGTCGTCTGACAAAGCTAACAAAGCCAGCACATCGCATGGGGTCTGGAGAACCAAGTGCTCTCTCCAAACGCAACAATAAGAGCAATGCTTGATTGCAGACATATGTAAACACAAGCCCTACTCCAAACAGGAGAACTCTCTTTCCTGCACAAAGTATTTTTTTTAAAAAACAACAAAAAAACAGTAAGGAAACCAGATCCAGAAAGAGATATGGAATGGGTTTTTCGTCCAGGCCGAGAGTGGAGGAGGAGGCCTCTGCGCTCTACCATTCACAGGCTGGGTGTCACCGGCTCAGGTCAAGAGAGACACATCCTGGGAGAGGGGTACCAGTTAACAAAGCCCAGTGACAGAGGCCAGTTTAGATACGCCTCCGCTAATCCCCCGCACTGTCTGACAGACGTCTTGGATGCACGGCTGCATTGAGCTCATCCCAGAGCAATGTGACCCAAATCCTGCTTACAAACGCACGCTTATGGTAAACTAATTATAGCGGAGTGTTGAAGCATGGAGAAGAAATCAATTCTTTCACACTTAACAATGCCCGCACCAATGGATGATTTCGCAGAGCCAATTGTTCAGAAGAAACACAACAGACAAAAGAGAGAGGATCTTAAGCAAATGCCCATTAAAAAGCGGAGGAGAAAATAATGCAGCTGTTTTCAATGTCAATAAGCAATTCCAGGAACATATGTTTTCGTGGGTACTCTGAATGATGCTTTCTGAAAGTCACTTGTGTTGGTGATGAAAGATTTATTGGCAAACAGAAAACAACTCTGCAACTATTAGGGAATGCTCAGAAAATGTGCATAGAAAGAGAAAGCACCCTGATTAAATGTTGGTACCAAACAAATAAAAAGACTATAAAGAATTCTAAAAAAGGATGATCATCACCAAAGCTCTCTGACAGCACTCAAATGTTGCAAAAGACTGTGCATCACCTACAAGACAATTATCCAAATTGTGATTAATCTATTTTGCTCTCCAGAATCCTCCCCCAGAAGACACACCATAACAATTGAGTTGACATAATGGCTTCCCATCAGTTTGAACTCAAACAGTGAAAGCCCAGTTGCAGGACATCCCCGCAGGGTTTTGGCCAGGGCCAGTCGAAAGCTTTTCCCACACGCTCTCGATCCGGAGCAGTGAGTCCAGGCTAACTTCATTTTAAAACCAGACAGTGGAAGAGACATCTGATTTGTATCAAAATGTGATTAACTTCAAACAATGAAGGGGAAAAGCAGTGGCCTTCTGAGTGCACGGCATTCGCTGCCTGTGCAGGACGCATGCTCGTCATAGCAGTGCAGTAGTATCATTATCATTCCTGAACCCTTCAGAGACACATTCGTAGTGAGTATTCATCTTGCAGCCCTGGGATCGGGTTCATGGCCCGATGCAGTGAGAACCGCTCCCATTACGTAAGCACAGCCCTCTGTCACCACAGAACTTTACAACCATTCTCTCGCGGCACGACTCCGTCTGCCCGGCTAAGTGTTACAAAGGAACTCTGGAAAGTATGACTGGTGCGTAGCAGTTCAGGGTAGACACTTCCTTTGACCGCACCATCTCAGACCAACACTGGAACTATTTATAAAACCCTAAGCTTCTACTGTGAAAAGAGGTATATCAAATTGTCCATATAGGAGGACTATTAAAGGTTATACTATGAGAATTCACTTCAGAGAAGGATCTTTTTGAAACTCAATTCAGACCAAGACAGGTTCTTGGTTTCTTTTCAAGAAATGTGAAACCTGCAGGGTCCAACTGAAGTACCTTATATCTATAGGCTATTCTACAAGGATCCCTTTTTTCTGAGAACTGTAGGAATTTTGGATCATAAATAAAGCCATTTCCTGGCAAAAGGGCTCTTCACAGCTGAAAGTTGTTAAAAGGCAATTATCCCAGAGTGAATCAAAAGCTTAAAATAAAACCTTAAAAGGTTCTCTCAAGGGGACTCGGAAAGGATCTTATATTAAGTTTACCAATACTACTGTAACTACTGCTATGACAGTATAGCTGTGCGTGACTGTGTTTGTGTCGGCGCGTCTCTTTGAGAAGCAGAACTACAGTGTCTGTTTCCACACAGCTGTCGATGCTAGTTTGGCTGGTCAGTGTTTTGGTCTGACTAAGCCAGTAAGTTTTGGTGCTGCTCCTAGTTTTGGAGCACACGTGTACAATCTGCTCCAGCTCAAACACACTTGTTTTTCTGGGCCCTCCTGATCCTCCCATGACTATGTGGGCCTCACAGAGTTGCCTGAGAGACTGTGTCAGGTATGCTGGGGTGAGGGGTACCAAATGAGAAAGGGGGGGGTGGGTGGGTGAAGAGGAGGGGGCTTACCCGGTAACCCATGACAGCGGTGACATGTCGCCGTGGCACCCTCCACCTGACAGCGACTGCGGTGCAGTTCAGCGTTTCTAGCTCCACATCAAGGGGGGGACTAAGGGTCTCTGAAAACAAACACACTCAAGATACATAAACAAATACAGCTGCACACACACACACACACACACACACACACACACACACACACACACACACACACACACACACACACACACACACACACACAAATATTGAACACATCCACTTGGGATGTTTACACCAGATATTCATATAAGACCAATGGTATTGTGTACTTTTACACAATCAGGCACATGGATTTATGCATACATGTTCAGTGTGTACAAAATACACATATCATACATGCAAGGTATATAGCACCACAGATAGCTGACTGAAGAAACACCCTCAACCATTGTTTAAATATGCAATAAATTATCCCAAGTTATCCCAAGCTTTCCCAATCGACCACTAAACCCCATCCAGATACCATAAAAACAGCTTCTAAGGAAGAGAGAAATGTGAAGCTGCGAGAGAAGACTATTTGGGTGAAGGGGGAAAGTCAGGACCACTGCACTTACTCTGCCATCAATCTTCCTTCCCTGTCAGTAAAAGCCTAGCACTGCTTCTGTCACCAGCTTGGCTCTTGAACTGTGAGCTCGCTGGCTGGGGATCCCATAAATCCTGTACTGTATGGCACCTATCTGAGTCCTATTCCTCAATGGCCAGGTTGTCAGAAGGTTTAAATAGGTAAAGAGCACTCAATTGAATTACTGCTGACAGTCTAATACAGCTCAGTCAAGCTCCTGTTTGAATGACCTGTATGCTGTATGAGTAACTGATCTGTAAGTTATCACTTTACATGTCCTAGTTGTAGGATATAGTATGCTTTGAGCAGATATCACAATGTCAGCTGATATCAGAAAGTCAAAGTTAATTATTCTGCCAAAAGGAATCTGTTTCATATCTGTGGCCACCACCAAGCTAACAGTCAGTCACCTGTCAACTATGCATGATAAACTAGTTTTAAAGTAGTTTTAGAGTATTGCTGTCATTTCATTAACATGTAGTTTTTTTTTTTAAATATCTAGTTAATGCTAATGCACTCTTAAGCTAGAAAACTGCGAGTAAACTAGTGCATAAAGAGACTTCACTAGTTCATAACTTCACTTACCCAAACCACTGTCTGCAGTCCGCCTGAGTGAACAAGAAAGTCCGACCATCTGCAGGAGCATCAACAAGATAACAGTTGATCTACACGGCGAAAAAGCCATCACTTAACTTCCGTACATGAAACAGCCTTACAGTATTGTGCGTAAAAGTGCGTTGCTACTGAAAGGAACACGGCGGAGTGAGATTTCAGAACTCCACTGTTGCTCTCCTTGGCTCACTAGCGTCCCACGTCGAGTTTTTGCTCTACTTGAAGGGAGGGAGCAAAATAAACGGATTTGCAAACACACAAGGAGAAGCACCGATTTGTCACGGTTTGGTTCATTCGTCCCTTTTTTCACATAACCACCGGAGACTCATGAGACTAAGACTAAATTGGCAAGTAGGCTACAGAAGAAACTAATGAGTTACCTGAAGGTCTGAGGACGTCGGGGATTAGAAGATAAAGTATAATCCTTCTAGTTGGAGTTTGTTCAATGCTAAATTGAGTTTAGCTTCCTCTCTGTGTGTGGGAAAAGTGATGTAAGTGTGAAGACTTTTCAATAATTGATAACAGGCTATAATGTATCAATTGATTATTAAGAATGAATGAGAATTCATGTCAGCAAACTATTTCATCCATCTAGTTATCTATCCATCACAAATTCATTTTTCAATTTCATCTCTTGTCAAAGACATACACTTTGTGCTAATAACTACACTTGACATTTACATTCAAAAAAACACAAATAAAGGAAATAGATAAATAGGACAAATCAAACATTACTCATCATAACATATAGAGGCGCATGGAAGACTGTTTAACTTCCAGTTGTGATTGGAACTCAGAAACACAAGATAACAAAATAATTTCCATGTTCTTTTGTGTGGTGTTTTAGCTGCCAACTACTGCTTTAGGTACAGCACTAAATTCTCATCTCTGATGGAGGATAGTGAGTTCTGTATGAACAAGTCAGGACCAGATATTCAAACGTATATAGACAGCTCCACCAGAAAGACAAGGAACTCATTAGAAAGGCAGACAGTCTGCTTTACTACAGACATGCAGACAGACAGGCAGTTTTATCTGACTGACAGACAGATGGCTCTGTAAAACAGAATGATACTGAGCTCATTAGACACATATGACTCCATCACCACAGTCAGACAGCTCGTTAAGTTCCAAGTCCAGACAGGTAGACAGGCCATCCCATCGGACAGAGGAAACAGTCGGACAATAGCTCAATCAAGCCACGTTCGACCAGCCAGTTGAACAGGATTGTCAAGCTAGTAGACCTCCTTGAGAATAAAAAGGACAGCCAGGGTGGCTTCATAAATCACACATGTGTGAACTACATTCAGGGCAAGATTAGCTGCATGTCTCTGAATGAAGGTGACCCATGTGTGCCTCATATATTAACATATACACTTCAGTTCTCCACATCTTTTCCATTGCCTTTTTTCTTTCAACGGGTTTCATTCTCAGAGGAAATTGTGCTCATCTGCCCAAGCAGGGTTTATAATCCTCCACAAATCCCAGGGTCACTGATAGTATTTCCTGCTTCTTCTATGAAAAGGAAACACACACACACACACACACACACACACACACACAATGTGCATCATGCTTCTTCCAGGAAGAGCATCTGACTACTGGACTCTTGGTACTGTTGTGAGTGTGGAAGCGCCGAGCTGCTCTCTGTTCAGGTTCCAATCAGTACCGCCATCGCTCCTTATCTGATACCCTGCTGCTTAATCAATACACATTTACGGGATTCTCAGAACCCTCAGGCTTGGATTTTGAGTCACTGCCGTCCATCAAGGCTCTCAAAATCAGTTACAGGCTCACTGATTTTACTGCTGCATTTAATTAACCGCATCTCAGGCTTCCAAAAACAACAGCCAGCCTCCATTTTGTTTTCATTCATCTTCCCGGAGATGAGCTGAGCCTAAAGCCTGGAGCAAGACGGCAAAATAAATCATGACTTAGAGAGAGATAAGTAAAGAAAAGGCAAGTGAAATGTATTTAATTTTTCATGTGAAAAGGTAATTGAAAGTGCTTTACACAGGCATCATAAAATACTACAGACAAAAGTAAGAATAGAATAGGGAAAAATAGTAAAGGAATATAGGAATAAAAAATCTGTAAAGTGAAATGCCATAAGAGGAATGCACAGTCTAAAGAGGTTCACCTACCGGATTCAGCCCTATACTTTACTCCTCTGTTATACTGTAAAACTGTTTCCACAGCTTTTTCAAATAATCTAGGAAACATCTGTTCAGAAAGACCCCTAAGGTGTATTGAGGTGTGAGAATTGTATATACCATAAAGGAAAGTCTGAACAAAGGTCACCCATCTCTTTTTGTCATAAAGTGAAGTCAACCTGTTGTGGAAAAACAATATGGAGAAGGGAGACCCCTTGTGGTGAGACGTGGTCATCACAACACTGCATTGTGTGGGAGCTTATAAGAGTTGTCCTCAAGAATCTCTTTGCCAGTTCACATCTGATGCAGATACATAAGCTGAGACTTGTTTCTGGCAGCTGAATCAGAGGAGGACTTTCTCAGTTTACACAAACCAGTTCAGATATGGCAAATTTAAGTTCTGGACCCTTCGCGCTCACTGCCCCAGGCATCTCAAACACATTCTGTTAGGCGTACCCAAACAATGATCATGAGATCAGCCTCAGTTCATGTGAGCGACCCCTGACACACACATGAACTCAGGGGTCATGGGCACTATTCCTATTTAAAAAGAGCAGGCTGGTATTTTCAATACACATTCTCACAAAGACACCCAGAGGCACACTTCACCCAAAGGCACACTTCAAATATTCTTTTCTACTCGGAGAGTGACAATCAGTATTCATGCTCACGTTTTACTGTGAACAACAACAGAAACATAGAGCAAAACAAAACAAAAAAAATTGAATATTAAAACCATATGAATTATTAGTTATTTGTATCCACCAGACTGTTGATGTGACAAATGCAAAAGCACAAACTAAAACAAAATATCTTTGTTTTTGAACTTGTATGTGTATATTCACTTCGTATGTTTGTATGTTAAAGTACATATGAACATGTATTCCCAATCAGGAAAGGATGAAGTATACATCCAATATTAGATTCCTGTCTGTAAAGAGCGATAGCATTTTGCCTTGCTACATTTTATGTATGAACTGTAGTGCCATGATGTGGAGATATTAGAAAATCATAGCCAACGATGACTTCTTTGTTAAATGTAATGATCTTATTCAAACCTGTAACTGATTTTGAGGGCCTTGATGGAGGACAGCATCTCAAAACGCTGGCCTGGGGTTCTGAGAATCCCGTAAATGTGTATTAATTAAGCCTTACATTATGTTAGGATTCTCTGTGTTTCAGCCCTGGTGTTAATATAACAACTATAGGTGTGTGTGTATTTGTGTGTGTGTGTGTGTGTGAGTGTGTGTGTGTGTGTGTGTGTGTGTGAGAGGGAGAGAGAAAGAGAGAGGAGAGAGAGAAAGAAGGAGGGAGGGAAAGAGAGGGATAATGAGACTATTGAAGTTCAAGAAAGTTTGTTTTTAGCTCCTCTTTTCCACCTGCAGTGAGCTGTTATGGCTGCTGTGGCAGCTCCAAGCTTGAACTGCCAGCAAACTGACGGACACCCTGCAAACTCTCAAAGTCCTGACAATCCCCCCACCCTCGATCTCTTCGCCAAAGGAAAACTGTAGCCCACACCAGCCCACTCAGTGACTTACAAACCCACAAATACCAAGATCAGGTTTCTTACCAAAAGGAAAACTATTTTGAGCCTGAGGGGAACATCACTGAGATGTTTAATCCCAGTGGTAAATGGGGATGACAGTCATCTGAGTGACGAGCGAAACATAAATCTCTTCAGCCGGTGACAAGTGGATGAGAAGTGAGTGGCAGATTAAATATGTTGAAATTCCCTGACTTAAGACTTCCACCCCAATATCTTTAAAGATATCTGAAATTCCAGAGTGGCTTCCAGTTGTTGTGTTGTTTTTTTAATTTCTCTTTCTGCATGTCATGGAAAAAGATGGAAAAACTCCAGGATTCCCCAAGAGCTGGGTATTAGTTCTGCCCTGACTTTGTGACAGAGAGTCAACATTCCTCAGTGCTTGTAATTCCCCTCTTCGGGTGGTGCACAAGGAGGAAACGGGTGTGTGGGCTGCCTGAGTCAAATTACGGCGAGGCACACGCACTAAAAAAGAGATTAAAAAGTAGTGTCTCGGTGTTTTACCTCACAATTGGCGGTGCCTCGGCCTCCGCTGTGATCAGATGACACTGTCAGGGGGCCATGGCAAGGCCCGGACGCTGAGAGTAGTTCAATCTGACAGCACATCTGGTGTGCGTTAGCCACACGGGGAGCCATGCCCACGCCGTATTGGCCCTGCTCACTGCTTCCCCTAGAGGTGTGCAGAGGAACGGCACCACATCTGCACTGCATTGAAGATCAAGCTGATACATTATCACAAAGTGCTGAGCTGATGCATGGCTACTTGTCATCTCTATTTGGCCTGAAACCCTCCTTAAAGGGATCACTGGCTCTGTCATGGCTTGCTTCATAGGTGTCTTATATCTAACATTACAATGTTTTATAATGCAATTTAAAACAACAGTTAGTAATTTGTTTGGATTGTGTTTAAAACTGTTTAACACTGAAAACATATGAATCAATTCAATGCAATTCCCTCCTTAGGTTCTTCAATCTGAAGCTCAAAGTCAGATTGTGCCTGCAGGATGTCAGTCAATCACAAAAATGCAGGTGATAATAAAACACAATACAAAGCAAAACACCAATTCTCAGTGCTGCAACATTTAGGCTATCTTAACAAATACAGTAATATCAGTACTAAGTTTTCACCTTTACAGACCAGGTCATTGGGATAAATATGTGTAAATGGGGGGTAATTACATTATTCATTTTTTTTGTCATGACTAAGCCAGTAACATGTTAGGCACTTTACATGGCAATTAGCTGATGAGCCTCAGCAAGTCAGACCTAGCAAGCCGTTAACCAACTAACATTAGCCCTCTGACAAGTATAATGTAATACTTTAATAATACTGTCCCTCTCAAGTATATTTGCAAGTGATATGGCCGACAAAATTGAGGTTTTCATATTTATGGCCTGAAAACCATTTGAGGTCATCGAATACACCTTCAAGTATTTATCTTTTGTGTTCATAGCTTAAAATGATGTTTGGGTGTATAACCTCCTTAAAGGATTATTTCTATGTTCTTAGACATTATAGGCCAGTTATTAGTTCTTTATTGCATACCTTAAATATTAAGATTAGTCTTCTTATTCAGAGGAGATTGTCATCGTAGCTCACTTTTATAGGGACTCATTCAGTAGGCTATATCACCTTCAGACGTCATTCAGTAGCCTCCACTGTCTCAGCCCATTATGAAAAGAGATGAAAGTGAACATCTCCATGAATCACAGTGAGATCCCCGAGTCCACACAGCCCCTCTGAAACCCTGACACCTCAAGCACAAATCATGTCACTTCAAACGCTAAGTTCCCTTCTCCCTCTCTCTCCCGACACACAGGGACCATCAGCGCTCGCCCCTTTGACAGCACAAGATAAAGAGGCGGGCGTGTGGCCATTTGATCATCCTTGTGTCGCCTTTTTATACTGTTAAAAAAAAGACACATCGGTATCAAAGAGCCATCTCCACCCACCTGTCCTCCCATGCATTATAGTGATTATTGTCTTTTATCATCTATCGTCCCGCCCACATACAGCACAGTACAGTAGAGGAGCGGATTGGGCTTCAGAAGGTCTTGAAACCAGATCACACACCAAAGACCAGCCGAGGCCGGGCTTACTCAACCAGGCCATGTGTCACAAGCCAGCACCTTCTCGACCTTCATGTGGTTAAGCGGCTTCTCTATTCTGCCAATTACGCCTGAAGCGACACTTCCACCATCCATCTGCTGCGTTGACTCAGAACTATCCCCAGGTAATGATCCCCCCTCTCAGTTAACTACCCATTGTAAAGGTGGAGGAGGAGGTATCTCGTTTCTCTTTCGTCGGTCTTTTCTTTTTTGTGTCTCTCCTTTTTCATCCTCTGCTCTGCTTCAGCGTCCTCTACTCAGCTCTGACAGTGTTGCGCCGCTGCAGTTTTTTTTTTTTTTCAAACTGATATGTGCAGAAGAATGAAACACCCTCAACCACCTCACCACAAAGGCCAACGAGTTTCTAGCCATTTTGTTTTTACTACTGCTTTTTTCGCCCCTGGTCAGTGGTGACAGGTGATCTTCCAACAGAAAGGCAGCATAAGGAGGCATGGGCAAGAAGGAGAAAGGATTGCTCAGATGAGTTGCACCTCTTGTAGAAACAGATAATTGACCCCTGTCTGGTGACCCACACTTCTGACAGTGAAACACACACCGCCCCAGTAAAATGCCAGACATTTCGCATAAAGCAAAAGCTTGACAGTGTAACAATACTCTAACATTGGCTGGCTTTGCAAAGGAATGACAACTCACATAGCAAGAACAGTAGATGGAGAGAATAACAATGCTGAGAATGCTACCGATAACAATACAAACAAAACAATGACGGGAAAGACCAGGACTACGTATCTACAGGGATCAATTACCGAACGGGCCTACCAGGCCCAGGCCCAGGCCCAGGGACCCATGATCTCAGGGGGCATGTTAGCCAGAGCCTCTGCATGAAGTTGCTGTTATGTATCTCTTATTTGTGGTTGAAAGAGGTGTATTTTGTTAATTTGCTGTTGGCTTTAATTGAGTGTACCTGCGCTGTGTTAGAAAATGTGTATGTGCGATGTAAATCCTGTTGTGGTACAGGTGAATTTAGTTATTGTGCTGTTGAAAGAACACATTTGAGTAATGTTTTGCAACAGCACAATTTTTGTGGGCGCGCAAAGGGGGGTAGGGGGGCGGGGGTGTGGAGGGTGTGCAGGGCTTTTATATGTCCAGGCCCAGGGGCCCATGGTTTCATAATACGTCCAAGCGTATCTGGGCTCTCGTCTGGAAGATACGGAGCACATGGCAGAACAATGTGATCATGTCTTCATGCATAATTCAGTCTTGACCTGATCTTCCATCATTTCGCAAATGTCAAATCAGGGTGACCCAAGACAACAGGTCATGGAGAGATCAGAGGTATTTCGGGAGTTTACTCAGCTGTTTATGTGTTGTGCTCATGTAACAGCTGTGCAGCTACAACCATCCCGCCACACGCTTACTACAGAAGGTAATGGCGGACGAGAGCATCGGTGGATCGGCAGACAGTGAAGATTTGCAACATGAGCCGGGCCACAGCAGACACCCCTGCCAGGGGTCAACAACAGCGCGACCACATAATGGGGCGATGGAACAGGTGGACACCCTGCTTCTCCCCCTCCTTGTTGCTTCGTGTACAACCTGAGGCCCTTGTTATGATATAAGGAAGCCACAACATTTAAGCAAAAAAGGAAAAGAGGTAGCAATGTCTTTGGCATACACTTATGAGACTTGTAAGACTGTGTATAAGGTGTGTGGGCTCAAAATAACACTCTTGCACACCGAAAAAACAAAGAGGCATACATGTCCTTCTACATCGTACGTGTCCTTGTTGTTTTTTAATTTTTTACAAGGTATAGCATACAAAAACAAAAGGAACAAAACAATCTTAATTCCTGTAGGCCTCTACTTACTATTACTCATACCATAGCGCAGTAAAGCTCAATCCTCTTTTTTATTTCCCTCACAAAAGCATACCTACCCCCAGGCCTGGATAAGGTCAGTGCTCCAACATGCTTGTGGTGTAAAGCATAACACGCCATAGAATCCTACACCCCAAGGCAATGTAGGTTAAGGCATAACCTAATATCACCACGGTTACTGCGTCCCTGACATCTGACCTCTCGCATAATCCCAGCACGGCCCCTCTGTCATCTGGAGCTGGGACTGAGGTAGAGACAAACAACGAGCCCATTGTCATGACATCCATAAATGCATTTCGCGTAGAGATGACTTCTGGCGTCAGTCTCATTAAACAATTCCATCAATTACGCATTACTGACAGTCTGACAGTGACACTTACTCATGTGTGAAGCAGTGAAATATGGAACAGAATGCACAACTCATTTACGTGATTACTAGACTTAACCAGCCACGAACCTTCATTCTAACTGGATCTGCTGGCTTCTGTATTTCTTAAGTGACATCTGATTCAGGGTGTTGTAGCCTCACAATAAATAAATACTAACTAAATATTATCCCAGTGATATTCTGTGTAAGAGGATTAAGTTTCCATTTGTGTCGTTTGTGAGACAATAGCCTTTTTTAAGCTGAGTGGTTTGTAGAGCCATGTCACAGGTAGCCCTAAGCCTGGCAGATAGCCAGGCCTGATTTGCCTTTAATCAGGCCATGTCCTTTGGAACATGCCACACAATTTGCGCTGACTAGACCTCTACTTGTTTTATTGACTCGTCGACCAGCTGATGTTGCTTTATTACTTTTCTCGTGACCTTGAGGTTTAATTAACATTATCATTTACACAACAACAAGCCCTGCTGAAGGCTGACAGGTTGTAGAGGGGGTTAGACGGTAATCCCAAGCACCATTGTGGTTGCCAGTGTTTATCTTTGCTAAACAATATCACCCGTTATTGTTTATGGCGCTAAACACAGTTCAAGGATGACAACAGCGTTCATCATGCGGAGGTCACCAAGCAGGAAGTGAGGTGTCAATGGTAACGTCACCATAGTTAATCTCTCTCAAGCAAAGGGCTGTGATGTCTGCTCATGGTGTCTACTTCAAAGGAGACTTTGAAGAGACAGAATCCATTTACAGTAAAAGCATTAGCGAAGCTAAAAAAGCTTAAAGCATAAGGCAGAACGGTAGCAGGTGCCCCATGAGGTGTCACCGTGCATACTGACACCTCAATTCAGGTGATGTAAGCAAAGAACTCGGAAAGCAAAGAAGGGCAGAAAAAGAGTGTGAGGAGAGCTTGTCTCTGATGCTTCTAATCAAATCATTCCGATTAGCCATGTGTTGTGCTAGTCACCCTGGTGCTCAATACCTAGCTTTCCACATGCAGTACAAAATGCAGGAACAATGTGTACTGGTCTTATATTTTCATATATGATCCATTTTTTCCATGTTTGAATGGCATATATTTCTCATCTGTAATTATTTAAATTACACACTTAATAATATTTGCGTACAGGATTCCATTTACACTGCTCACATAAATATTTGAAAATGTAAATAATGAATTCTTTCTTTTCCCCGATCCCATAGACAGTAAAAGATCTCCAGCTGTGACAATACCTGAAGCGCATGAGAGGATAACTACCTTGTAGCCTTGAAAGTAGGAATATGTCTCCACGGCTATGTTTCAGTGCTTCTGGAACCTTCTCACAGAATGACCCCCGCACATTAAGTTTGTCCTCTGTGGACTCCCCCTTCCAATGCCTCCCTCTGAGGCACACTTACTGACAAGTGGTAGAGAATTCTTAAAAATAGATGTTAGTAACCTGTCTGCAAGTTATACAGTGCTTTGTAACAGCTGATCAGAGACTTGGCACTTGCCCGTGCATCAAACCCGAACCCCGAGCCAGCTTTGCACCAGGGCACCAGACATGTCATATCTCATGTCAGACAGCCAAGCGTTATCTCACTGGATCTCACAGGACCTCTCCTTTTTAAACCCAGCAGACTTAGTCATAGTCCCACTAGTCGAGTCTCTCACCCCAGCTTCAGTTGCTTGCGAAACTACCCGCACAGGCCCCCCGTGCTTCTGCCCTGTGCAGGCAGCCAGCTGCTGAGGCCGGACCACGGCGCGAGAGAGACATTATATCCTCTGGATCCTGTGTCACATGGATCTGTGGGTGGCTTAGCTGCCCTGCCCGCTTTGATCCCCTCGGCAGTAGGGGCACCACAGCCAGTGCCAACTCTCCTTGTGAGTTGCGGGGCCGGATGGACACATCGTGTGGGCCCCCACCTCGCCCCCAAACAACACCAGTTCGCCCCCGCCCCGCCGCAGCCCCTGGGTATGGAGGTGCTGGATTAGAACAGGACCTCGAGGAAATGGAGCCAAGAAACAAGATCCCAACACTCAGATCTCTCGCTGGTCCCTGCATCCTCTGGCCACCAAACATCCCCGGCACTTCCTTCTCCAATTAAGACGACCTTGTTACGTGTAACGAGTACACGTTGTGAAAGTCAAGACCCGGCTCGCGACCCACACTTTTAGCAGGCGCAGGCAGCGGGCGAGCCCAAAGGCTAGGGGTTAGCATCAAAATAGCACTGCCTAGTGCTGTAAATTGATATTGAACCAAAGCAAAGCAGTGGAGCCAGAGTCCACAATCACAACTTGGAGGAAAGCTACAGCCACTGCTATATTATCATATATTAATGGCAAGCTTCACCTCTTGGTCCTCCTGCCCACCACAGGAGGACCAAGAGGTGAAGCTTGCCATTAATATATGATTCCTTCATAGTCATCTCTTTCAGGTTCTGGTGTAGAGGTGTCATTTCCTCTGGAACAAAATGGAAAACATAGTAGGTTACCTCCCACCTCTAAATACATGAATAAATAAAGCATCTTTGGAAATTAGATGCTTGGTGGAGGCTACTCTAGAGTGTCTACGCCACCTCATCCTAGTGAAAATGGAAGCTACAGCCCTCACACCCAGCTGCCATCCTAAGCGATAGGGTCATGACAGCTGACTGGTGTTAAAGGTCACACTGTCACAGGGCACACAGGTACTGCACACCATCAACACAATGGCATGCTGCAGGCGTATCAAAGGCCCTTTGTCTGGGGAACCCAGGAGTTTAGAGGGGTCTGGGGACTCAACCGGCTGTGACCGCAGAGTGAAACCTCCAAGCAGGGGAGCCATGGGCTGGGGGCTGAGGGGCTTACAGCGTCGGCACACAGGCTGGCCCGAGACGCTCTCGTCTGTCCGCAGCAGCGGCGGCCGTCTACCACAGCCACCAGACGGTAGAGAATCAAAAGCACTGGGGGGGGGGGGGGCGGCGGCCGGCCCCTCAGATTCCTTGCATCGCTCCTAGTTTGGTTATGCAGTCGGCTGGACACCGCGACTCCTGTGAGCATTTAGCTCCCCTGGAGTCCGGCCAATGCAGCCTGTTGCTCCAGCAATTAGCAGCCTGTGCAGAGCACAGAGCCACACACTTGTTGCTGTGGAATCACTGCAGCTGCACTTGTCGCGTGACACACAAGGCGAGAGAGGCAGACACAGCCACGCCGTCTCTCAGCTCAGCACAATAACACAACATACAAGTGATTTTTACCAAGACAGTAACAGTGCCAGTCTGATGGCAGGACATCAAAAGAGCAACTGCATCATACAATATACGTAGGTGCCAAGAATGTTGTCATAAAAATGTCCTCAAACATGAGATCATCACATTCCCATTTTGAAAAAGTTGTTGACATAATGTAACGAAATGCAATGTATGAAATGTAAACTACACGTAAGTGTGATGTACACCTTGGGTATGTGAAATATGACCTGTGTCTACCTTGGCTTTTGGACCCATTAAGAGAAGTGGTGATCAGGGCCAGCTGCAGATGCCGCAATACAGACAGGGTAAAAGTCTAGAAAAGTAAAAGCCGTATCTCTGTCCTGCAGTGAAACTCATTCTTATCAATCCTAATCAAAACCACATCTACCACACCCCAACCCACATCTCTCGTCAAAGTAATGTTTTTTTTTAACCACAGCAAAACAAGCAAAAGCAATTGGCAGT
The DNA here is from genome assembly GCF_963457725.1 of Sprattus sprattus. Classification (NCBI taxonomy): domain Eukaryota; kingdom Metazoa; phylum Chordata; class Actinopteri; order Clupeiformes; family Clupeidae; genus Sprattus; species Sprattus sprattus. The sequence continues at coordinate 18,548,451 of NC_137922.1, read as the reverse complement.
GGCTGACTGACCTCTGCACAGACACACGCTGCACACACACTCCTGGATTCATCCTGTTCTCTGGACTTCTAATAATAACTCTGCAGTGGCCATGAAGGCATGGGCACTTTGTCACAGCCTGTTTAAAAGACAGCAGATAACCAAAGCAAAGAGGCACAAGCACTTAATCCAGTTTGTGGAAAGGGAGAGAGAGAGAGAGAGAGAGAGAGAGAGAGAGAGAGAGAGAGAGAGAGAGAGAGAGATGAGGTCCATTGATGTTGGCCATGGGCCTACAGTCCCAGTTAGATCCAAGAACTTAATTTACCTTGCAGACTTAATACATACAGTTCATCACAACTTGCTGAAAGTGAACACATATAACTTTTACACTACTATAAGTCTTTCCTACTAGTTCATACCTCAACAGCTACCTCAACAAAAGAATATCCAATTCCCATCTACATGTAACTTTAGGCCTGATAATCAGATGACTGGTTCCCTGTATGATATGACAAAAAAAATGTCTTTGCATTTTGGTGCAGTAACATGTTCAGCAAGCTGACTTTCACATACATTCCATGCATCCAAGTGGCTCTTGTTTACGTCATGCTCATGCATAAGCGTATATGTTCTCTGAATCACATGGATGCATGCAAGCAAAGAGCCGAGGCACGGAAACCCTTAAAAACGTGGAGATGCTATCGCTTGTGAGCAGCCATTTTCAGCAGAGTTTAAACATCACTGCATGTCTGAACGACATCTGATACCAAGACCTCCAGCTTAGCCATACCGCGATGGCCCTTCACCCAAAACTCCTTGGTGGTCGGGGAAGGAGTCATGTATGTATTATGTGTGAATTCCAAGTACTGACTTGATAATCCCAGTAAAATGCTGACCTTCTGCATGAACCTCGCATATCTACCCAGTAATGACTGTGACCGAAACCCCCCAAAGTAACTTCAAGAAAAGAATGCTGCAGGATAGACCAGCGGTCGGTTGTCTCCCTGTGAACAACAACAATTTAGAACCCACTCTCTGTATAAGTACCCGCACTTCCAAAAACATGTCTGTGTGTTCAGGGTGTAAACACACTGAACGAAACCACATGTATACAGGGCCAGTGTGCATAAGAGAAATGATGGGCTTTCATCAGATGTACTTATACCCATTCATTTTAGAAAATAAGATTGACTGCATTAACGAAGCAACGACTGATGCATCTCATGCGACAAGAAATAAATAAAAACACGGCCGTCCATACAAATACTGTACATGCCTTTTCTGTCTTCAATGTCTGGACAAAGGCATTTAAAGATGTATGTAATACTGAATGCACTATGAATCACATGCAAATACAATGCTAATTGGATGGGGAATGTTATGATGACTTTTGAACTTTGAACAGGTGACTTGACAAGTGAAGAACATGCAACAGACTCAGTCTCAATCAGAACAAACTAGCACGGGTTGATTTTGCCATCCTTAACTCATTGGTCAAGTCAGTCCTAAATCTGCTGTGCTTGGAAAGGAAATCCAAATGCATTAACATGGTGCCTCTTGCTGTTCAGACACACAGGAACATGTTATTGACTAGTCCCTTATCATGTCCGTTTTCCTGATGTGTACTAGTGCTATTTTTGCTGCTGGTTCACCATAGCTGAGGCCAACAGCGCTGCTCACCTGCTCACTGAGAGCTTGGTAAACACCTCTCAGGCTGCAGAAGAAAGGCAGCAAGCCCTGATCACTGTGTCCTATTGGCTCAGTGACACCTCGCTGCTCAAGGGGTGAGTCAGACACCCAGAAGAGCTCTCCACAGGCCCCGCCCACTGCTTCCACATTCCCTGCCCCGCCCCAAACATACATGCTTTCAATGTCAACACTTTCAATCCACCTTCAGTTCTGTTTTTACATACAACATTACCCCTCCCCCCACCCCCGCCCTCTCTGCTGCAGCCACACACTGTATGAACTTTCTATACATTGATTACGAGGAAAGAAACGCTCTGGTAACATCGTGTTCTGAAAGTCCTCCACTCTCTACTATTTACAGGGAAAAGATTTATTTAAAGCAGATCGATGTGTTTGAGGGATGGGGGCTTGTCGTGAGGCCAAGAAATCATTGGCTGCCGGTCAAATAGGGAGCAAGACACAGAGAGGCAACAGTCTGTCCGAGTTACATATTGGCGGGAAAAAATAGAACGGGGAAGACAGTTTGTGATTCATCATTGCAAGACCTAAATCAGTGAACCTGGGCCTTCAGCCAATTATGACAGCAGTGCTTATATATACAGTGGCATGCAAAGGTTTGGGCACTCTGGTCAAAATGTCTGCTACTGTCAATAGTGAAGTGAGGAACGGATCTCCAAAAGGCATTAAGTTGAAGATTTTCCACTTTTTGGCAAGATTGGTGTATTTTGTTTTGTACAATTTAAGAGTAAATCAAGGAAAGGAGCACCATGCAAAATGTGGTCACCCCAAAATATTTGACCTTTCAGATAACTTTACCAAGGTCACAGACCTTAATTCGATCGTTAGGGCTATGGCTTGTTCACCAGTCATCATTAGAATGACCAGGTGATGCACATTTCAAAGCTTTATAAATACCCCTGACTCCCTAAACCTTGCCCCAACAACCAGCAGCCATGGGCTCCTCTAAGCAGCTGCCTAGCACTCTGGAAAAATACAATTATTGATGATGCAAAAGCAGGAGAAGGCTACAAGAAGATAGCAAAGTGTTTTTAGGTAGCCATTTCCTCTGTTTGTAATGTTATTAAGAATTGGCAGTTAACAGGAATGGTGGAGATCAAGTTGAGGTCTGGAAGACCAAGACAATGTACAGAGAACTGCTCATAGGACTGCTAGAGAGGAGAAAACTCTGTTTAACTGCAAAAGACATACAGGAAGATTAAGCTTAATTCTGAAGTGGTTGTGCTCTGTTCTACTGTGCAGCAACACCTGCACAAATATGACCTTAATGGAAGTGTCATCAAAAGACCTTTCCTGCGTCCTTGCCACAAAGTGCAACAGTTTGCAAAGGATCAAAGAAACCACCCCGATGCATTTTGGAAACAGGTCCTGTGGAGTGATGAAGTTAAAATAGTCACAATGAGCAAAAGATGTATGAATAAAAGGGTGCAGACTTTCGTGAAAGGAACACCTCTCCAACTGTTAAGCATAGGGGTGGGTCCATCATGCTTTGGGCTTGTGTTGGCATGGGAAAGATTTCACTAATAGAGGGAAGAATGGATTGAAATAAATGCCAGCAAATTCTGGAAGCAAACAAAACAACATCTGTAAAAAAAAAAGCTGACAATGAAAAGAACGTGGCTTCTACACCAGGATAATAATCTTAAACGCACCTCAAAATCTACAATGGATTACCTGCATGTATCTACAGTATGCAGATACTGGACTTGCAGACTTCTGTACAAGGACCGCGAGCTTGGACCTCATTAGGGAACAGGGACCTCAAAACATCCATTTGCACTGCCAACAGCCATACGCCACACTTCCATGCAAACACGCACACCCTTGTTTGGGACGGATAATTTTTTAATTAAGGACCGTGTTGAGGTCGTCAGTAGGTCGTGTTCACCCAGCCCCCCTCTCTGCCGGGCGAGCTTACATAAATGGTGTGACGCTCCAACATGAAAACTGCGGAATAAAAACATCTGCAATGAAGCTGGCCCACAACCAGTTAGTCTTTTGTGTTGGACAGAATAAATGAGGCTTTTATCTGAACAGGAAAACAAGTCAGCTAACTACTCAATTCTGAACCACAAGGCAAAAAACATCTCATAGACTTAAAACAGGCTAAGCAATAACGTACACAGACAAGTGCAGCAAGCCAACCCCACACCAAAGGCCCCACAAGCTAAGAACATCTGTACAACGAAAAATTTAAACCAGCCTCGCTGGTGTAAGCTGAATCCATGTTCTTAGATTTCAATGTGTGCATTAAGCCTAAGGAATTGAAATAGTGTTTGTCTCTTTCTCTCTGTCCTTAGGTCTAAAGAGAGTGTCAAGGGTACTGCCGTCGGAGGCATTTCAAAGGCAGCCATCTAAGCATGTGTTTGTGTGGATTTTCTAAGCGTGTGTTAGCATGTAGCATGTAGATGGCACAGTGGTATGGGAAGCAGTACCATCAGCACCTTGGACCTCAGAGGGCAGATGTGGGTCAAGACAGATCTGGATCAGATCATTATAAGCGCACACAAACGCACTCCCCCCTGACCTTCGCATGAAATCCAATACATGCAAGAGGTTGAAGGAAGAAAAAAGAAAAACACAACGGAATCCAGGTGATTGACGGTTTGTGAATGCCAAGCTCTGACTCCGGCGTCTGGTTTGTGCTGGTGAAGTGCCAGTGGGAATGTTGCCCCATAGAAATGCAGAGGCTTTTGGAGATCAGCTGTTGTGCCGGAGAGGCCATGATCACAAAAACAGCGGTGTTACTTAAAGGACTGAGGATCTCCCAAGTCAAATATCATTTCACAAAGAAAACAAACAAAAGATCTGCGTGAGCTCAGATGACACCGTCTCTCACAAGTCAGACTATGGCATTGTTGTGAAACAAAACGCTTTTCAACAGACACTTTTCCGAGCACCACAGAGTTTCACATCTTCATCCATTAGTAGGCTGTCATTATTCTTCAGAAATATGCTCCTCATTATCTGTTCACAGAGCCTCAGCAAGCCCAACCATGTCATTAGGGATTTGGAGTGTCAAAGGTGGGATTTGGCTGATCATTGCATACAGTGCCAACAGCATACCTCGCCTAACAATCATGACGGAAAGGTTGACTCCGCTCCACCCCTCCTGGATGGCGTATAATATTTGAAAGCCTCCAAGTGTGTTGTAAATCAGCGTCGACAGATCTGAGGACAGTCGAGGAGTGGAGGGGCAAGTCAGGGGAGATCCATGGAGTAAGTTATTGGTGATCAAAGCACCACCGCAGGTGAACTCACCTGAGTGCGCGGAATGTGCTGTTTCTGTAATGAACAACAGGTCTTTCTTTTTTTTTTTTTTTTTTAAACAGAAGGTCTACCTTATGGGGGTAGTGTGATGAAGACAATACACAGAGGCTACTCGACCACTGACACCCAAAACTTGACCCAGGGCAAGGGCCACAACACAGGAATGCCCAAGCTTTAAATACTGGATGGGAATACACAAGGTTGAGGAGTGATAACATGTAAGTACACTGAGGTTCATAAACAACACTATTTTCTTTTTTGAAGAATAAAAACATTGTTGGATACATAGTGGATTAGGATTTAGTTTAGTTAAGGATTTAAACTATTTAAATATGTTTATAAACATGTGCAAGTGACAACATTGTGTAGAACGAGCTGTCTGGCTCTTGAATTTTCATTAAAGACTGAAGATTTCTTTCAAGATTAAAGAAATTGCTAGTCATTCCAAAACTATTAATCACTCATTCTTGAAGACATAAAATAACGCTGATTCTACAAGGGGAAACGCCCGGGATTAAGCTGTCAGAAAGATTCCTTTATGAAGTTAAACCATGTTTGAAAAGTTTTTATTTTCATCCGTAAGAAAACATTGGAACTGTCAGTAGTAAAGTCAATTTCTATTGAAAGACATGGCTGTTATCATGGTCTAGAGGAGAACAGCACGCATCATTGGTGTGCATGATCCTGCTTCTGCAGTTTATAAAGCAACTCGCTGTTTGACATTTCTACCTGTGGGTTTATGGACTGTTTCGTATTTATAAACAAACACGCTTGAACGCTTACGCAGTGGTGGTAAATAACCCTGATTGGCATCCTAATGCGAGACTAGAACTTGACACCTGACGCGCGGCACAGATCAGAATGCATCAAACATCCACGGCGAGAGAACTACTTCTAATCGCCTTCCGCATTGTTGGACACCTAATACGGGGACATAATCTCCAAGCTATCCTAAATTTGTGGTTCTGCAAATGGAAAGGCACGGCATATGTAGTAAGGTGTGGACTCTTCTTACTTGTGTTATTTAGTAGAGGTCGTATGCAAAAAGGGCGGACTCAGGGGCGCAACGTCAGTGCGCTCGAACCCTCGAATCTATTTAAACTGTCCGCAGTCTCCACAGAGCGCAAAGCACAAGCGACTGCACATCTGTAGTGCAAGAGTTCAAGCTTGTTTTCAATTACCAGTCAGATCTCTTGGACGCATTCTTGGATTAAAATAGCGCGTAATAATGGAGAGCAATGGCTGGCTTAAAGTTTTGTTAAAATTTCAATATTTTTCAATGTTCTGGGGATTTCGCATTATCATTTAATGGTTCAGAGTGTTTAAAGACTGCCGTGTGGATCCAATCGGCACGGCTGGGGTCGGAGTGTTGTCTTCTTCACTGGAGGAGAAATTCATTTATTCCCTGGCCATATTTAAATAAAATATTTCACCAGACGTCTAGCAGTCTACCGCTCATTTCGGCTTTCGCCATCAACTGCCTGAACAGGAGTCCTGATGTCTTCATTTGACTCCTTGCAGTTGTTGATGGTAGTTCTCTATCAGGTTTCCTCCGTGGATCTCCGCATCCTGTTATTGGGCAACTCGATTTTGACAGAGCAGTCCGTCGCACCCTGACCCCCGGACTACAGAAGCCGCGGATCCGTGTGCGTTGGAGAGACTGAACTGATTACCGTACGAACGGCTACTTTCAAGGTATTGGCGAACGCACTGAACTGATAGTGGAATCTATGAATGGGTGTGGATTTCCTTCTTCTACGACGCATTTTGTTCGCTGGATATATATGTCATAGACCCTTTTGGATCATTTCATGCACCGTTGTTGACCTCTCTTGGATACTAGAACGATTTCAGCAAAGGGTCTGCATGGGCCGGATTTAAGGTATGTAGGCTATTTTTGTTGTAGTGTTAAAAAATGATTCTGTGCAGATTAACTTTGACCTTTGACAATATAGCATGTAAATTAAAAAGTTTTCAAAAAGCTGACAAATGTATACTAACTATACGAAAAGTTGATCCTGTTTTAAGGTAAGTTCACCTGTTTAGCTTTAAATGCTACGCGTTATAATAGAACTGTGGTTACAACCCGTTTGTACAAACCAAATATGTTTAATATTCGTGTACATATTACAAAGTCGTGCCCTGAAATGTAAGGCTACATATGCGTAAACAGGCCATACACTATGATAAAATATTGGTATCATGTTCTTTAGCCACAACGCAAGAAAATGTCCTTATGAACAGCCAAAGCCTTCACTTGTTTTGTGCGTGTCTGTGCTATTAGCCCATATATTCCTATTAGGCCATATATCGTATTACGTTTATTGAATCATTTCACGTGCGTAATCATAAACCCTCACGCAAAACAGGGAATCCAGGAAACACCATCTGGTGATTCCGCATCAAGTCCCACTATCTAAACTTGCCTCATCAATCGCGTGTCCCGTGCCTCTCTCCGGCGCTGTTTCAACCGAGGCTGAGTCTTATCTAGCTGATAAGCGCACCGGACCCGTGGGTTTAAGTTCTGCTAGTTGGTTGTTTGTTATATGACTGATCGACTTAATGCTTTTGCCAATGGTTATTTCATTCATATACACCAGTATCTGGAGATTTACTCGTAAACATGCAGAATTATGTCCAAACACAACAAGCACGGTTGCATGGGCTCGCATTAATGTCAAGTAACTATTTTCGTGTGTTTTACACTGGAATCACTGTGAACTACTTTGCAGCTTTGAAACTGACACATGGGTAACTGACTGGATTTGCGTAACCGAATGGGGCCTCAAAGTCGTTTTACTTTGACAGCTAGATTTTTCAAATATGGGACAGTTTTCATTCTCACATTGAATGTAATCTGTTCAAATGAGCCTCGATGGTCTAAGCACGGGATAAGCCATAAAGGCAAAACTGCGAGCTTTTAAATACTTTATCCAGCCCTAATGCTATAAAGACACGATTTATCAGCCAGGCGCCACTAATCACGTACATTCCTAATAACTGACCACTACACAATCGTTGTTTACTTTTATTTTAGTCACATAGTGGATTGCGTTTCAATTGACATCAGCCTATTTCCTTGGCAAACCTCTCTGCCGAAATGGGCCAAGTTCTGGCGTGCACACATATTCTTAGATTCACATTTTTATTAGAAATGGATATGCAACTTCTAAACAATAAGTCACTGTTGAATGTCAGAAAACAATAAGTCACTGTTGAATGGCAAATGTTATTTAATTCCCAGGATTCTGCAAAGCAAATGTACCTTTACGTTTTTTGGCATTGCACCTTTATATGTCAATAACATACATTATATTATGCACAGTACACACTGATTTTGGTACTTCAGTATGTTGACTTTAATTAAAGGAGAGACATTAAATTACCTTATCTGTGTTGCAGATTCCTTCTGAGGAACTCAGTCTAAAATGAAGTTATGGGATGTCCTGGCCACGTGTCTGTTGCTCCTGAGCTCCGTCTCCACGCGCCCCATCTTTCCAAAGCTGCAGCCCGTCAAGAGGCCTCCCATAGTAGGCTTGCATCGTGACTCTGCCGCCCTGTCTGTGGAGGACTCTTTCATACACCCCTACTCCAATCTGCAGCGCCTGCACCAGACCTCAATGGAGGAACAATGTAAGTGTGTTGCACTTCCCACACATTCTCACATACACCAGATATCATCTAACTCTAGAATAGATAAGGTCTCTGGCTGTGATGGAGATATTGATGTTACTATGTTTTGCACATAAAGACAGTCATATTCCATTAAGAGCTCTTCATAGGATTGTAACTCATAGTTTAAGGAATTTAACCTATGACCTTGCCAGTGATTAGCTAGTTGAGTTATAGAAGCATCATATATTTGTTTTCTTATGTGCTGCTTGGGGTACCCTTGTGTTGAAGAGCTTGGCATGATGGAGGCTGTGTGTACTCAACCTGCTAGATCCTTCCTCAGCAGTAAGTCACAGTAATATGGTGGTGGTGTTCACAAAGAGAGCTTCCAATGCATTTGAACTAGCCATTTAAATCAGTCAGTGGGACTTAGGAAAGTTAGAAGGTCATGGGTGACAGTAGAGGGCCCTTGAGATGACTTGTGAAAAAGGTGAAAGTCAGGAATGTCTACATACCCTAATATCTATTGCATAAAGAACAAACATTACGTTTGGCAGCCCTCCGCACTAAATCCGCTCAAGAAACATTTGAGTCTAGAGCCCACTTAGTCTTTTCTCCACATTCTACGGTGAACTTCAGTTTAGTCCACTGGGTTATGACCCTTCAGGTCAGTACAAGAGACCCTCAGAGACCTATAGATTCTCTGTCATGGTAGTTTGATCTATGGTTCCTTTGCATCTACACGATGGAACTAGTTTGTCATGACAGGTCATCAAAAAGGTATTCTTCTTGATTGCTCCGGGCAGTGTTGCACGGGTGTCAAAACAAATACAACAGCAGAGGTAGAGCTAGGGGAGACATCTGGCCCGAGACAAAAGCTCGAGCTGACATTCCTTCACTGGGGCTTGTTTATGTTCACCGCTGCCTTTCCCAGCAGACTAGCACCCCTTTGCTGGCTCACAAAGATGAGAGGGGGGTGGGTGGTTGGGGGGGGGGGGGGTGAAGTCCTCCCTCCTTCCCCAAGTGAAGTAACTGCAGAGGAACCTAAACAGATGACGACCTGTGAGGATCGGTCTGTGAGGAGCGGTCTGTGAGGAGCGGCCTGTAGGGAGCGACCTGTGAGGAGCCGCCTGAGCTTCGGCACTTGAAGTGTCGAGCCACCGCCCCCACCCGCTCGCTCCATCCTCATGTTTACGCTCCTTTCTGCAGCCAGGTGGGAGGAGCGCTCGCCGTTTGTTTAATAGAACATGACACTGTCTTGTCTTTACACAGTAGTAAACCTCCAAGGCGCTCTCGATAAGGCATGGAACATTTCGCAAAAATGTCCCCCTCCTCCCCCGCTGCCCTCCACCCTCATCTCGTCTCCGCTAGAGTGTTAAACAGAAACAAAGTTCACACTATATATATATATATATATTTTTTTTTTAAAGAGCAACCAAATAAATTCTACAGTGCACAGGTTACATGACTTAACTTGAAAGGCATCCAGACACAGGTCCTTGTTTTTTTTAAAAAACATGACAGTGAGATCAGAGTTAAATACACAGCACTATCAAGACCTGGATATGACTCTGCAGAAGGGCTTAACACTGCAGTTATTTTTGGCTCTCATACCACTCATTACTCATAATCTAAACCAAAATCCGCACCTACCTGTCTCAAATGACATGTTCAGTAATGTCAAATGGACTTGCCCTTGTGGTCTCTGACTGTGGCATGTTCAAAAGTGCACAAACATGTTGCAGAACTGCTAACTGTACCACACAGTGACAACCATGTTGAACAACCAAGATCGTTTTCCTTCTTGGCTGCATTCAAAAACCTTGATGTACTCAATTACACTCAGTCAATCTCTTTTAAAGTAAATATGTGATGACGCCCCTTCTGTCTTCACTATACTGAGGCAAGGGGACAGGATCAGTGTGAAGTTGTCGGTCTACCTGAGGAGAAGAGAAGAAAGAGGCCAACCAATTCGGCTCAATGAATCAACAAGACCTTGTGAAAAATGGCACCGCGACAGGGGCCGTCCAGGGGACCAATGAACGGATCAAATTCTGACACCTCAACTTGTCAAGCGATCCCAGTCAGGCAGCTTGGGACTCATGAGTGTTCACACAGAGGCCCACAGGAGAGCAGTTACCACATCAGCCCTAATGGCAGGCATGCCTGGCTCCTCTTCCACGTCCTCTTGACTCTTACCCATGACTCACCTGAACCCTTAGCATGAGGCGTACGCATGTTATCCCTGCGCTGCCTGTTATGTGATCGGTTGCTGCATTGGCAGGCCCCTCCTAATAGAGTCATCTTATAATAATGTAGGGCTATGATCTTCACAAGAGAGTTTCCAGACGTGGCCGTTCAAGCCAATCCACTTCTCTTCTCCAAAGAGAGTGAATTAAGGCGACATGTCCTATAATGAAATCATTGTGTATAACACAAAGGATCAAAGGCCTATTTTTTCCATGGCTGTGTTGGAGACGGGAGAGGGAGAGTGTGCATGTTTTGAGTTTGCGGTTGTCCGTGTGTACAGAGAGGTGGAGTTAGCTGTGCAGGGATGTCATGGTCTATTGCATTTTTACCTATCTACTTCAACCTTAAGTCTCTGAGAACCTTTATGAATGACAAAGCGTTCGAGTTTGACACAATACCATTAAAAGAATTATGACCTTTTTGAAAGCAGAAAAACAACTTCCTATAACGCTTAAGACAATAAAAGAACTCCATAAATCACCAAACAAAAACATTGTTCTCTCTTGATTAACATCTGTTGCAAAGATGACAAACTACATTACGAAATGTAAATTCTACAATGTATTGGTAACAATAACAGCTAGGCTACTTCAGGATGCATCAATAATTCAAACATGCCCTGTCGATCTTTGATCTTTGATCTGTTCTTGTTTTTCAGATGAACTCGAGGGCCCGTACCCGGATCAGTTTGATGATGTCATGGACTTCATTGAGGCCACCATCGGTAGATTACGTCGGTCTCCCGGTGGGGACGGGGGTTCCCAGAGCCAGAGCGGGAGACGGAGGCAGAGCGGATCGACAAGCACGGACAAGGGCAGCAGGAGGGGACGCGGGGAGAGGAGGAAGGGTCAGGGACGGAAGGGCGGCCGCTCGGGCAAGGGGCGGGAGGAGCAACGGACTGCGACGGTGGGCCGGGGGTGCCTGCTCCGCGAGGTCCACCTCAACGTGACGGACCTCGGACTGGGCTACCAGACGAAGGAGGAACTGATATTTAAGTACTGCAGCGGTCCCTGCTCGGACGCAGAGACGAACTACGACAAGATCCTGAATAACCTGACAAACAACAGGAAGATGAACAAGGAGAAGCCCTCTAAAACCTGCTGCCGCCCCATCTCCTTTGACGACGACCTCTCTTTCTTGGACGACCACCTTGAGTACCACACTCTGAAGAAGCATTCCGCCCGGACATGTGGTTGCGTGTGACAGAGACACATGGAAAGAAAGAGGAACAAACTTGAGAGACGAGTGTGAGAGACAGAGTGCCCAGTGGACTTCCCTCAAAGTGGTGTCCATCGCAGGGCAATGGCCAGTGCAGACAGTGAGACCTCACGAGTGTGTAGAGGTCGGGCCTGGGCAACGCTGGTGTGGACGTTGGCCAGTTCCAGAGCAGGTGGAGTAAAAGGGACCTCATTGTTCATACAGATGGAGGAATCACATTCATGGTGTGTGGGACAAGTCACACAGGTGCAAGTCAAGGTCAAAACCTCAGTGTTCGTTTACTTAAACCTACACTTCCCTAACACACACTTAGCAGTCAGGACAGACTGATACAACAATGCATGACACCTTGTAAGAAATTGTGTTCCAAGGCATAGTGTAACATTCAGACTCAAAGCGCACACACACACACACACACACACACACACACACACACACACACACACCACACAGGGTCATTCTGTTACCCAACTTTGCTGCTTAAGTTCAAGCCCTTGAGGACAGCGAGACGAACTGCAGATGCATTGTCGCATGGAGAGCTGCGGTTGCAGACAGAACTGCTCCAATCGCTATGTGGCAAATGTCTCTTAACGTTTACATTCAGAAAGGAGTCATTTACCCTGCCCTAGGAGCAGCAACAGATGTTTTTTAAAGTATTAGAAATCTATCAGTTTATCTATCTTATCTATATCAATGTATATGTATATACAGTATATATATATATATATATATATATATATATGAGAAATGTATTTATTGAGATTTAATTAACTTATTGTTATTTATTGCAATCTGTTGTATTAAGAGTGTTTCTTGTTTTATTTTGTTTCATTTAATTTTTTTTATTTATTTGAGGAGCTGTCTTTTTTTTTTTGGATGGTGCCAAAAGTGGAGTGAGTGTTTCCTGAAGCGGCCGTAAATAATCAAATCAATCTGTGAGAAAGAGAGAGCGAGAGAGAGAGAGAGAGAGAGAGAGAGAGAGCACTCATCATGGACGTCTCCGCTAACATCTGTGATGTTTAAATATGGTAATTCCACTGAAAGTACAGAACGGTTGGGAGAGGACAGAGAAGAGTACAACCGAGAGATGTATGGACCAACCCCCCACCTTAAAACAGATTTTCTGCTCCTGGTTTTTGCTCCAAAGCGAACCCCAAACTTGAGCACTCACTCACCAATATACCCCCCCACCCTCCAACTCAACCCTCAATGAGAAAGAACCTCAACCAATGAGGGCCCAAGGCCCTTTAGGAGCGCAATCAACTGTTTACTTTCATGGAGTCGGTCTTGACGTTTGGTCTGCAAGTCCTCAATTGCAAGCATCTGTTTACAGAAGGAAAATACATCCCTTAACCATTCTGTTTGTTTCTGTCCATAATAAAGTTACTGTCAGTGTGTATGGAGGGGAAGCGGTGGTTTGCCTCACGGTCATCAACAAGCACAAACAGAAAGGCTTCTCTCATCCCACCCTTCTGAGTGCTGGAAGATCCACCCCCCAAACACACACACACACACACACACACACACACACACTTAACGCTCCTTGGTTCAGTCTGATGTATCGAAGAGAGCCTTTAAGTGGCCACCGTCACTAGAGGGGCTGACAAGGCTGGTTTGACTCACGGGTCAGGGCTTGGGAAGTGATTGTCAAACACAAAGGTTAAACCACTTCTACTGGTTGGAAGCCTCCCCGCCCCCTAGAGTTTAAGACCATTTAAGTAAGATCTGTTTCCATCTTCTACAAACTCCTCAAATCAACATACACTCAACAGATGGCCGAAGATCTCCCCACTTTCAGGTAGTGATCCGGTTCCAAATTCCCTGAAAACAAGATAACGATATGGCTAAGTGATAAGCACAATCCGGACTAACCATCTCTTAGTTGAGATACAATGGTTTCAGGAATTGGGGCAAAAAAAAAAACCATACCAATTAGTGCACTGCGCAGTCAGTTAAACGATTAAAGCTCTAAACCAAAATCCCTGACTAAAACCTGTCCTAAAGAGAAATACCGAGCGTAGCGAATGGTACGTAACTATGTACTTGTGTGACATCCCGTGAGAGAGGATTTCTTTTCTCCTCTCCTTTTACAGTTTGAACAGTGCAGTTCACTTAGACACAGAAAACCCCAAGGCCAGACCCTGATGTTGCCCTGGATTAGGGCCCTGAATCAGTGCTCACTCTACAGGAACAGAGCCAGCTTTACTCGGTAATCCCCGCCATACACAGAACAAATCCACTGAATTCAGTAGAATTTAGGCCAAACCCAAAGGAAGAGTGGAAAACACACTACAGCTAATAGTCCACAGGAATCATTTGATCAACTGCTTAACTTGGCAGTTGTTGTGACGTGTGTGAGCAAGTCAACTTCAGAAGAGAAGCCCTGAGAGGCATTTTGGTACCTACACACACAACTCCCCAAGACCTCTTCCTTAAGCCGGAACTGTGCGAGCTGTGATCTATACTTCGTTGTCCTCCTGTACATTAGGTTGCTTAACTGTAAAGTGTTTTGTTTTGTGACTGAGGTTTTGAGTCCTTTTTGACGAGTGTTGTTGTTTTTTGTGGGATGAACTAGAGGTCTGGGTGAGGCGATGGCTGCTGGTCTGAGAAAAAGGTAGGGAGGCAAGGCTTCTGTGTGTGTTATATTTTATTTTTCCAGTGTCAGTTCTGTGAAAAAAAGGTGTCATGTTTGTCTTGCTTGTTTTGTGTTACTGAACCAAAGTTCTCTACAGACTTTATTTTTGTACAATATTCATTTTATAACTTTTTACAGAATAAATCTTGTTTCTATATCATGTTTGTTGTCATCTTTTTAAGTTTTTCATTTATATCTATCTATTTTAGACACAGTGCTACCTTTGCTACGGTTATAAAAGTGTGAAAACTATAAAAGCGCTCTTTTACTAGAATTTTTTGCAAAAAAAAAAAGATTTGTATCTTACTTTTCACAGCTAAAACTGTTCTTGACGTCCTTCATATAAAAGTCAAGCAAAACTTTTATGGTATGTTGTCAATAAACAGAACTAAAATTAGTGCAAAGAATGCAATAGCCTAAATGGCTCCAAAAGCATGTTAAGACCGAGCCCAGGAGGAGCAGTCTGCAGTTGTTGATTAGAAAAATTCACTGAACCAAATAGACCGAGTGGTAATGTCACAGGCGCTGGCATCAGAACAGGTAAACACTCACCGCGACTGATGTACGGCATGTATTTCAATGCGAAAAACAGAAACAGCATTTCAAGCCATTCTAATTATCCACCACATTCAACATGAGGTTTAAGGCAGCGCATGTGCAGATAGGAGAGGCACACAGGGAGAAGATAGGGACAGCCCAAAAAAAAACGTTCTGGACATCGGCACTCAGCCCAGAGACACGCAGGATTAGCTGGAGACTCTCCAGGGAAGATCCACCTCAGGCCTGCAAAGCCACTGACACAGTCCTGCCTGGATCCCAATGGACCATCGTCACACACACACACACACACACACACACACACACGAGTGCTGCTACTTGATAACAAGGAGGAGGAGAGATCCGATCCTCCCGGTGGGCCAGCTACTGACTTTTAGGGGCTGTGGCAAAAGCCCTGCCATGCCACACGGGCACACGCCCTGTGGCCTTTCACGAAAGCGGGCAGGATGACCGAGGTGGGCATGAATGAGCCACGACATCATCCGCTCCCACATTCCTGCATTCCGCAGCCGGTAACAGACACTGCAGCGAGAGGCTGCTGACATCACCCCTCGGGAATAGGCTGGCTGGGATTAGATCGGAACATTGCTGGGATAAGCCTCTGCCTGTGCACCTCGCGTACAGTCTACAGCTTTTCCTTTTCTTTCTTTTTTTGTGTGTGCAGGACCAAGACAGAAGGCGGAAGTCAAGGATTTGCTTCGGAGACTATGCAGGAGCGCTTGAGGAAAACGCTGACAAGGAAGATGTTCTCTACACGGTTGCAGCGGGAAGAATTAGGAATGCATCCCTTAAGATGAGTGCGCATTGCTCTCATAGACAACCAGAGTGTTTAACTGGGGAAGGGAGCTCTACTTACCATCCTATGGTCTCAGGGGCAGAGCATCATAACGGGGGGGTAATGAAACAAAACAGTGCAGCTATGCTGGTAGAAACTGATAGTAGCTCAAGGCCTGCACAACCCGCTGCAACTGTCCACTGTTGGCCAGATGGTGCATTCCTGAAATGCACAGCATGCATGGTGTAATTCATTTTTGTCACATACCACCCATCACTTCTTTTGAGCAGGTTGCAGAAGCATGGCTCATTTGGAAGGTGTGTGTGGGGGGTGGTGTCATGGTGGCTTAAGGTGAAGGAGTTAAGTCAGTCACATATATAGCACAATAACCACAGACAAATGCAGATTTCTATGAGTAAGCCTCCAATTTGCCATGCGTTTCTATATAAATGCTTACCTAATTAAACACAATGTACAATCAGCACATCCGAGAGGAAATCAAATCCCATAGACAGGAATAATAGTGGCCTACTCTTCTGGACACAAACTGATGAAGCACATTTCACCATATTGTTTTAGTTAATAATCGACATGGTTTTTGAAGCAACCACAGACTCTTCTTGATTTCAAAGACAGATTTTTCAGGAGTTTTAGAAAGAATTTGCCATCCTGTGAAGGAAAGCCAAACGCAAGGCCCGACTGCTAAATAAATATTTATGGGAGGCTGTGACTCACCTCCGAACTTTCCTTCTCCACTGTCACACACACCACCTGGGTCTCAAACTAGAATGCCTCATCAACGTTTGAAATCTATAGTGACACGCAGTGGGTGCATGGGTGACAGTTTGTCTCTGTGTGTGTGTGTGTGTGTGTGTGTGTTCGTGTGTGTGTGCTGGGTGTGTCTGCAGAAAGCGTAGCAGCTGTGTGTCAACAGGAAAAGCTCTGCTGTCGCGGCCCTGGAACTATTCAGGAGTTTTGAATAGTTCCTCTACTCTAAAATAGAATCATTTGGAAGAGGAGTTACTTCTGTTTAAAAAAAGAACCAATTTGTGTAGGTCAAGTTAAAAAGATACATCAAGACTTTTGACAAACTTAGATTAATAGACAAAAACAATCTTTGAAAAAAAAGGTTGTTTATTAAAAAAGAATCTTTGAATTATTCATTGATCCATCATCTACACAATTGTACATCTTTTCAAACACTAATAAAAAAAAAAAGATCTTAACGCAACCATATCTCAAAGACTCTGAAGAGGAGTGTGGCTGGCTAGCCCTCACTTGCAGCAAGCACCCTCACATGCATGTTGCTGGCAAAGACATTCACACGCAGGCCTTTTCCCAAAAACACACACTATGTGTACAACACAGACCAGCCTCTTAACCGACTGAGTGAGAGATAGAGTGAGAGAGAGAGAGATAGATAGAAATAAAGAAGAGGGTTAGAGGGGGGAGAGACAACGGAAAAGAGAACGAGAGAGAGAGAGAGAGAGGAATGGAGTGGTGTGTTCAGATTTTGCGTTTTTTCCACTCCGGCTCTTTGTCGGCTTCTTCATCCTCTGACGACTCCTCGGCAAACAGCGGTTCAGGCTGCGTTCTGAGAAAAGAAGTGAGAGAGAGAGGAGGAGGAGAGGGGGAAATAGATAGGGATGAGGGAAAGAAATGAAGAGATAAACAAAGAAATGGAAAGAAAATGAAGAGGGAGATGGATTAATTCATTTCCTTCACGCATGACATAATTCTGACCTGCGATTAAGACCTGACATCTGCGCTGGACTGCCTAAGTCTCGAAGGGGACATAACCTTGGACTGGGAAGTCAAAGCCGGTGGGACAGTCAGTTATGACAAGAGTATTACACCTGACCTCTCAAGCTGCAAAAAGACCTCTTAATCTCTATATGTGAATCCTACATATCCTGTACATACTGAAAGGCTGACCAACTCTTTTGCTGTTTTGACACTTCTTTCAATTTTTCCAGTTCATCAGTGTATGCTTTGGTAAAAGTGCCTCTGTAAAAGTGTCTGAGATGTTATTCTCCACCAACATGGTTAACGTTACTCTCAGCTGACGCTATCGCTCAGTCAATGGGCTCTGTGAAGCACGTTTCCCGGACATGTTTGTCATTCAGTGTGGACACCGCATGGACAGGCTTCCACGAGCCTGCAGCAGAGACAAAGCTGACACAGGACACAGGATACAGGCTCTGTGGTTGAAACTCAACCTATAATCTACAGCTTAGGTATCTAGTCCACGTTTGAATCCTGCTCACTGAAGCCAACGAGTGTAGATGTCTGTGTGTGTGTCATCTGTAACCTTACACAACAGAAGGCAATTAGCTAGCTGCTAACTAAAGCCTGTGTGTGTGTGTGTGTGTGTGTGTGTGTGTGTCAGTAGTCTGACACCAGATCAAGGCAATTAGGCCACTGGAACAAAAGGGGTAACAGGATCATTTGGCCAGGCACCTCTTTCTGTGCCCTTATGCTACAACGGCCCTTGTAAGTGTGAACAGACTTATTAGCAGCCAGTGTGTGTGTGTGTGTGTGTGTGTGTGTGTGTGTGTGTGTGTGTGTGTGTGTGTGTGTGTGTGTGTGTGTGTGTGTGTGTGTGTGTGTGTGTGTGTGTGTGTGTGTGTGAGCAAGAGTGCTTTAGCTAAATGGCTATGCGGGAGTGGATAGGGTTTCAGTAGGCCAGCGCTCCATGGAGCCATCAACACTCCCATCATCATCACAGGGAGGGCCCCCAGACCCGACTGCTTCTTTCAACAGCAGCATCACATGTGCAGCGCTGGACCCTGCTGTCACCTCAGAACTACTCGCCGCCGCGCAGAAGTAACGTTTATATTTAGCTATTCCTGACAGGCTCTCCTGTTCAAAGCAAATCAGAGTGCTGGGAGCACTTATATATGCACCCTACCTGGAAACTGAACTATATATTAATGGCAAACCAAAGCCTACATGGGCTGGACAGAATGCTAAAGTTTCAAAACCTTGGTGATGCTGATCTAGTTCCCACAAAACTGACTACAACTGCAAACACACAAACAAATAAATAAACAAAAAAAGAACAATGCTAAACCAGCAAAATGCCTAAAATGTGAAAAGTAATGTCCAGTTCCAGCTCAGTATGGGTGGCTGATCCGTGTCCCAGAGCATTAAAGTATTAAGATTCAGTCACGGTCAAAAGTCTTAAGGCAAAGACCTGGCTACCTGCAAGAGTGGGACCACAAATGATGGGTAGCCTCTTGGAAGTGACCTCAGAGTATCAACACCAGAATGTTTTAAGAAGTTTGACATACGCATGAAATAAAGATGCTGCAGTCTGCTAACTCTGTTAGCCTCTGTAGACACAGGATAGCTCTGACTAAGTTATGACTCAGCTAGTATTTGACACAAACATCTTGCAAGGCCAAGGCCCACATATACTAAGTCTAAAAATGAGGGCAGTAGAGATTGGGACTAAAGGTAAAATCACTGCATGGACAGTTATTACAAGACTGCTACAATGGAATATCAGGGAGGAATATATATTTAAAAAAAAGTAGTGCGTGGATAGTTTCGTTTTAATTAGAAACCTCCACGGTACGGTGTGGTGCCGTGCGCTCATGCATAATGCAGCAGCAGCAGCCGTCAGACAGCCTGTAGAGGTGATGAAGAGGCTGACTGGCCTAAAAACATAGCCAGCCGCTCAACCAGTGCCGTGTCCAACCTGCTCTCATTTTCTACTAACCCCGAACCACCAACACGCACACAAAAATGGGGCCAAGCCTGTGTGTGTGTGTGTGTCTGTCGTGTGGAGGGGAGAGTGTGGCGTGCAGCCCTGGTGAGTTCAGACCCGCCTCTGCGTGCTCCTCTCTCCCCAGGCACTGCTTCAGCATCTGTAGCATGGCAGTCAAGGGAGCCACACACACACACACACACACACATTACTCCACCAGGTAAACATTTGGAGGAGAAAGTGAACGTGTGTGTGTGTGTGTGTGTGTGTGTGTGAGAAAGAGGGAAAGAGTGAGAAACATGTGGAAAGATGGAAGCGATAGCAAAGCTGACAGCTTCTTATCAGTTCACAGCGTTGGCTGGCACTGCGTTAAAACCAGCTAAAAGCCAGCGGCATGATAAACATTGTGAACGTCGCTGTGTCTACCACACAGGTAGAGTGCATATGTTCTAAAGGCGGCTAAGACGGATGGCTTGGCCACGTTTTAAAACTCTCCTCTTTTATCAGCAATAAAACAGAGGTTGGCGGCCATGTTGATAGTAGCTGTTTAAAGGTTGGGGAGGCATGGGTAGGGGGTGCTGAGTCTACCACACACAGTGTCACAGGCACTCAGACAGCACGACACGGCCTCCTCTGCAGTAAACTAGTTTTATTAATAGTGAAAACAGCAGCGTGCCTGCGTGCGTGCGTGCGTCTGTGTGTGTGCATGTAATTTCTACCTGTTTGTATGTCTGATGCAATTTATGTATGCACAGCAGTGTTATGTCTCAGATGGTGTATGCTTCTGTGACTGCTGTCCCTGTAACCACAGTAAGTTATGCAAGTGTTTGTGAGTGTGTGTATGTGTGTTCTCAGCTGGACACCTGATCCACTAGTGTGCCAGAGCTGCTTGTTAAACTTTCATGTGTGTGTGTGTGTGCCCCGGGTGTGATGGTGCAAAAGACAGGGTGTGACCCGCAGCCAGCTGCTTCATGAATGATCACACACACACTCAACAATGGGGCCTGCATCGCTCACTGGGACCTACAACTCAAAGACCTACCTGCTACCTGTCTGTATCACCACAGAGTGTGTGTGTGTGTGTGTGTGTGTGTGTGTGTGTGTGTGTGTGTGTGTGTGTGTGTGTGTGTGTGTGTGTGTGTGTGTGTGTGTGTGTGTGTGTGTGTGTGTGTGTGTGTGTGTGTGCGCGCGCGCATTCCTTCTTGCTTACTAAGTGGCAGGAGGGTTTTCCTATCAGAGACGTCTCTGGTAACACTTGTAAAATTACGTCACCCAGACCCAAACAATATATGGTTTTAATCTATACAATTTGGGTCACAGCTAACTGGGGGATTGTGGATTGTGTGGGAGACCCAAGAACCACTGAACTTTTCAACACAACAGCAGATCAGCTGCGTGAACACATGGAGGTGCCACACAAAGTGTGGTGTCTACCATAGTGTCAAAATAAAAGATCAGTCCCAAACCAGTCTTATTAGTCTCATAAAATATATATGACTATCAATTTGTTAGTAATATTTAAATGAATAACTACAACCAGATTTACTATATCAATAGCTACTGAAGCGTGAAGGTCTTTGCAACATTAAATAGATCCCAAAATATAATCAGAAGCATTTATTTACTAAATGATCAAAAGGTAAAACACAGAGGCTCCTATTTTGAGGAGGTCTATTCTTTCTGGGCGGGTTGTTTAAACTCCAGCGTTAAACAAACGTTCTGCCCAAGACGTGGATTTTGTATTCTCTGTCAGGGAACATTTGTATGCGCTAATCACTGCCTGATTTATCTATCTGGCAAAGTCTGATTTATCTATCTGGCAAAGTCTGATTTATCTATCTGGCAAAGTCTGATTTATCTATCTGGCAAAAAATGATGACGTTCCCTTTCTGGAGGTAGGCCTGCTCTAATTTGTCCGACTTCAATTAAATGCTCAGCCAGCAGTAAATAAATAAATAAATAAATATCACCCAAGATGTAAGTATGCTATAATGAGCTTGTTATTTCTTTTCACAAAAACTAAGGAAGAAGAAGAAACACCAGTGCATTTTCCACAAAATATCTCTTTTCTTGGCCACAACGGAATTCAGGGATTGCATTCAGGTTGGTCCATGCGTTCAAATTTATCAACATAAACAAACAAGGTGCGATCAAAAAGTTCACAGACTGCGCCTATCAAAAAAATGTAAATGTACCTAATTTAAACACACCTACAGTGTTCATTCAGGATATTTAATGCAACACTGCTTATGGATAATTTGACTTGAATAAGTGTGAAAGTATGGTTGTTGACAGTGGGAAAGTACCTTAAAGTATGCCAGGGAGAGAAAACATGTACGGGTGTGTCTGTCTGTCTGTCTGTGTGTGTGTGTGTGTGTGTGTGTGTGTACACTCACTCTGTGTATGCTGGGGCGACCCAGTAGGGGTTCTCCGACGCCTCCTTGGCGTGGCGCAGGATGGCCTCTCGTGGGTTGCTGTCATCGGTCTTATCCAGAGCGATGTTCTTCACGATGAACGAGGAGAGCGTCCCACCATGGGCCGCCACACGTCCACCTCGTCCTGGACACACACAAGGCCAACACCGCCGTCACATATATATTCACACTTTCGGCTTTATCAGCCCCCAGCTATATGAGTAGTTCCACGTTGGTTGAACGAACTGCCTAGCACTAACAGAGCAGGAGCGTCCCTCTCTACCTTCAAGAAAGCACCTCCCTTCCTAAACTGGCTCTTCGACTAGTGCTTAACTTACACTAAAGCAGTTACATTCCTGCACTTTTTTTTTTTTCTAGGTCGTCTTTCTATGTAAAGTAGTATTTATTGTTACACCAGGTTTTTTGTATTGCTCTTAGCTTGACTCTCTCTCCCTTGTACGTCGCTTTGGACAAAAGTATCTGCTAAATGACTAAATGTAAATGTAAATGAGAAAAATACTTCTGATGCCTCGCAACTTACATCCCTATGGGATACTTGCGTACCTTTAATACAAGGTACTAGGAAGCTACTAGGAAGGTTAAACTGAAAGTGGACTTGAGGCCGTAATGATAGGGGAAAGTCTCTTTGCCAACACAAAAACACACAAACAAATAAGACCTAGTGAGATCTCCTCTACAGAAGGCAGTGATCAGGGCATATTTACATTGTGCGTAAACACAAGTGCCTCACTGGTAGGCTCGGTGTTGAGTGGGTGAGGAGCTCTGAGACAGGGTTACACTACGGCCTTCTCCTGCTTATTTCAGTTTATAAGGACTGCCTCAGAAATACGAGAAAAACTCAAATTCCCAGACTGCTTAGCAGCTTGTATTTCCCAGGACATGTTTCTTTGTGAGATAATTCCATGATTCATAGTTTCCCAATTTAACACAATCCCTTTCGCCCTCTCTCTCTCTCTTGCTCCCTCGTCTTTGTGTGGGAGTTGATTTAGGGTGGCTCAGTAGGTGGTCAGCCAGTGAAGAACACGGCACTGGGGTGCTGCTACATCTTCAGGGGAATGCTACAGCATGTTTCTTCTCCTCACCATGCAAAAACACAGGGCACCAGGCCCCTGCTCTGGGATACAATACTGCACAGATCCCTGGGTGGCTTCAGCCTTGCCTACTCAACTACCTAAAAGTCTGCGATCACAATGCCTATGACACCAAGAGGCTAATTTTCTTCCACAAACATGTGCACTGTAATATGAAGTAAACAATACTTCAACCCATCTTGAAAGTGGCATCTATGAGATACTGATAGACGTATGTTACAATACAAAGGTAATATCTAGATTTAGACCCATCATAGAGATAGAAAGAGATAGGAGAAAGAGGAAGGGAAAGAGAGGAGGGAAGGGAGGAGGGAAAAAGAGGAGGGAAGGGAGGAGGTAATGAGAGGAGGAAGAGAGGAAGGAAGGGACGAGGGAAAGGCAGGAGATAAAGAGAGGAGGAAACAAGAGGAGGGAAGGGAGGAGGGAAAGAGAGAAGGGAACAAGAGGAGGGAAGAGAAGAGGGAAAGAGAGAGATCAGCAGTGAGCTAAAGCCCAGCAGCTGTCAGAGAGAGGGTCCTGGGCCTCACCTGGGCCGGAGACGGGCGGCTCGGGCTTGTGCGACTTCATCGGGTCCAGACGGTCCTTCTCCAGCTGCTTCCGTGTGCTGCGCTGGCGGGCCTCACGGAACATGGGCAGCGCATGAGCTGCACACGAACGCGCACACACACACACACACACACGCACACGCACACGCACACGCACACGCACACGCACACACACGCACACAGAGAGAGAGAAAATGAAATAACGCAATATGAACATCAATACGTAATACTCACACATCAGCATCAGTAAACACAAAACCACTAGTACACAACTTCAGCTTAATGAAACAAATACACATGAATACACTGTGTGTACACACACACACACACACATAAGATTAACCAAACAGAAACACGTGGTCATCAGCCACAGGAGCATACAGACAGCGCGTGAACAACCACAACATTACACACACAATCAAGCACTCACCCGCAAGACAACTCCACTTCAAAGACCACCACAGCAACCAGACAGGTAGTAATCTAATTAAGGGTGAATGTGTTGCCTTTATTCACACACTTTCACGCTTTACCAAACTGTGTGTGTGTGTGTGTGTGTGTGAGTGTGTGTGTGTGTGTGTGTGTGAGTGTGTGTGTGTGTGTGTGAGTGTGTGTGAACGAGTGCAGCACTCAGCCACCGGACACGATCAACACAAACACACACAGCTGGTGAGATGGAGCGATTTTCCATTGGGGAGCAGGGTGGGGGGGCAGAGAGTTAATTCCTTGCGCGCACGGTCCATTTGGCAAAAAGGTTATCGGTGACACATCACTCCATCCATCTTTTTTCACCTGCCCGTCAATCTGTTCCCTGTCACCGCGGATTTTCCACCCGCTGGCAGGAGGCTACGGTGGACACTGGCCCAGTGCTCGGCCTGGGCACTAGCAGGGCACTAAATAAGAATAAGTGTGGACAGTTGAGCATTGCACTGACCGAGCATTGGCTTAACCCTGGGGCATGTGAGCAGGGTGATTAAAGTGCATTAGAAATGCTATGAGTTAGAAGCTATTGGAGCGTCACACTGTGTGTGTGTGTGTGATCATGCAGGCCTGAGCTGGGCCAAGCATGCACAGTCGTGGCCAAAAGTTTTGAGAATGACACAAATATGCATTTTCACAAAGTTTGCTGCTTCAGTGTCTTTAGATATTTTTGTCAGATGTTACTATGGAAGACTGAAGTATAATTACAAACATTTAATAAGTGTCACTGGCTTTTATTGGCAATTACATGAAGTAAATGCAAACTGATGGCAACCCATTCTTGCATAATCAATGCTGGGAGTTTGTCAGACATAGTTTTTTTTATTTGTCCACCCTCCTCTCGAGGATTGACCACAAGTTCTCAATGGGATTAAGGTCTGGGGAGTTTCCTGGCCAATGGACCCAAAATATCGATGTTTTGTTCCCCGAGCCACTTAGTTATCACTTTTGCCTTATGGCAAGGTGCTCCATCGTGCTGGAAAAGGCATTGTTCATCACCAAACTGTTCCTGGATGGTTGGGAGAAGTGGCTCTCGGAGGATGTGTGAACAATGCCTTTTCCAGCATGATCGAGCACCTTGCCATAAGGCAAAAGTGATAAAGCATTGATTATGCAAGAATGGGTTGCCATCAGTCAGGATGTGGCCCAGAAGTTAATTGACAGCAAGCCAGGGCAGATTGCAGAGGTCTTGAAAAAGAAGGGTCAAATATTGACTTTTTGCATTAACTTCATGTAATTGCCAATAAAAGCCAGTGACACTTGGGAAAATGTTTGTAATTATACTTCAGTCTGACATAGTAACATCTGACAAAAATATCTAAAAGACACTGAAGCAGCAAACTTTGTGAAAATGCATATTTGTGTCATTCTCAAAACTTTTGGCCACGACTGTATGTATATGTGTGGCATGTGCAGATATGCTTGTGTGTGTGTGTGTGTGTGTGTGTGTGTGTGTGTGATCACGCAAGCTGGACATGGCAAGGGGATGTGAGATCATGCGTGCCAGGCATGGGTGTGTACATTTGTGGTGTGATCATGCAGCTTGGGTATGGTGTCTGCGCACGCGTGTGTGTGCGTGTGCGTGTGTGTGTGTGTGCAGCGCGTGGCAGGAGAATGGCAGCGGGGAAACCAGCTGCTAATGGCTTGGCGCCCTGTGGAGCGAGTGAACTATCCACTTCATAAAAACACACTCTCTCTTTCTCTCGCTTGCACACACACACACACATAAATGCTCTTTACCCCTTTCACTCACTCTTATTCCCCCATCATTCCCTACTCACTCATCGTGTGTGTGTGTGTGTGTATGTGTGTCAGTGCTCTACATCACAATGACCTCTCCACCACCACCACCACCACCACCACCACTCTAATTGTGACAGATGGGTTCTGGAGCAGCGGTTTCCGTGCGGTACTTTTGAGTGACAGTTGGGAGGGAGGGCCCACTCACGGGTGATGATGTAGTCCTGCGTCAGAGTCTCGGCCTGCCTCTCCTTCCGATTGCTCTTCACCACGCACAGCTTTGCACCCCTGGGGATGACACGAAGAAGGGAGGTGGAGACGAGAGGATCGGCGAGGAGGGGAGAGGAGAGAAGGGAAGGGTAGAGGAGAGGAGAGGAGAGGAGGGCAAATGGGGACGAGGGAAAGGGGGATAACAGTAAAGAAGAGGAAAAGGGAGAGAGGGACAGGGAAAAGGAAAACAGAGGCGGGGGAAAGAGCAGGTTATTCATACTGTTTGACCATATCTACCCTGGCCTTTTGACAAGTCAAAACATGGTGCTCAAACCAATGGTAGAGCAAAAACATGGCCTGACTCGACCACAGTCCATTATCCGATCCAGATCATAAATATATACAGACTGGGGCTTTTATCACTCGATCGCGGGCCAGAAACCTCGAGTCGTCACATCTCGTTGCCAGCGAGACTTGAGTGGATTTCAGTAATTGGCAGAAGAGAGGCTGCAGCCTGGTGCTGATGCCAGAGCAGCTCTGTGTGTGTGTGTGTGGTGTGTGTGTGTGTGTGTGTGTGTGTGTGTGTGTGTGTGTGGTGTGTGTGGTGTGTGTGGTGTGCGTGTGCGTGTGCGTGTGCGTGTGCGTGTGCGTGTGCGGTGTGCGTGTGGAGAGGCTGCAGCCTGGTGCTGATGCCAGAGCAGCTCTGGAGCTATTCTGGGAGACTCAGAGCCATTCCTGGGCCATAACTCGGCTGTGACTCAGACTTTCAGTGAAACACCAATACTCAACACAGTGCTACTGTTCTACCCTCCAGAGAGAGATAGAGAGAGAGAGAGAGAGAGAGAGGGAGGGAGGGAGGAAGAGCGAGGAAGAGCGAGGGAGAGATGGAGAGATGCAGATAAAGAAAGAGAGAGAGAAAGAGAGAGAGAGAGATGGAGAGATGCAGATAAAGAAAGAGGGAGCGAGAGAGAGAGATGGAGAGAGATGGAGAGAAAGAAAGAGAGATGAAGAGAGAAAGAGAGAGATGGACAGAGATATTGAGAGATATTGAGAGAGAGAGAAAGAGAGAGAAAGCAAAAGAAAGAAAGGGATGGAGAGAGATAAAGGGATAGAGAGAAAGAGACAGAGAGAGGGAGAGGAAGAAAAAGAGTGAGAGAGGGCTACAGGGAGACCCTGAAAAAGGTGTATAAAGAGAGAGAGGATGGCACCTAAGCCCATGAAAGAGACACATGGGCTTGAAAATAGAGAGATGAAGAATACTTAGTAGGCCTCTGCGGAGAGGCTGTTGGACGTACCTTTGGCTCTTGACGGGGTCGTAGTAGACTCGGGCCAGGCCGTCGCCAGTGCCAACCATTATCTGATTCAACTTGGGGTGCCAGAGGCATCGAACGACACTCTGAGAGACAGACACAAAGAGAGGGAGGGGGGGAGTGTGAGAGAGAGGCAAATTATTGTTGATTTTTAGCCATGCCAATAAATCCCATTTGGAGACAGAGAAATACACAATGGAGAAAAAGACAGAGCAGCAAAGCGGCGATTAAAAGTTGACAGTAGATTGTATTTCCATCATTCCCCCCAGCACCCAATAGCCTTCTAGACAACAACAGAAGAAAAACTCACTGTACTGATTCAGAACAGACCTCAGCTGAGTTCTCAAATCTGCAGTAGTGGTAGTTTCTGCTCTGGAGACACACACACACACACACACACACACACACACACACACACACACACACACACACACACACACACACACACACACACACACACACACACTCTCTCTCTCTCTCTCTCTCTCTCTCTCTCTGGTCTGGTTGACTATATTAGGCTGTTGGGATGAGGCTTGAATCGCTCAGTCTCTGTATGACAGATGGACCACTGCCAAGGGGGCCGGTGATCATGCATGTGTTTAGGTGTGTGTGTGTGTGTGTGTGTGTGTGTGTGCCTTAAGAGTGTGTGCGTGTGTTGGGTTGGGTGCATATGCCTTTTTCTGTGTGTGTGTGTGGAAACACATTGCTGTATTGTGCACAAACGTTTCTGTGCATACATACATGTGCATGTGTTGACGTGTGTGCGAGTTGCTTCACACAGTGTTGCGTGTCTGTATGAGTGTGTGTGTGTGAGAGACAAGCAAAAAGCTCTGAGTGAGCAGCCTGGAGAGTATTGACTGCATAAGTGAACTAAGTGTTGTGGTGGCTTTGTGCGTGTGTGTGAGACAGAAATACTTGAGAGCAGTGGCTGTGTGAATGAGGTCTATCTGTGTGTGTGTATGTGTGTGTGTGTGTGTGTGTGTGTGTGTGTGTGTGTGTGTGTGTGTGTGTGTGTGTGGTGTGCGCGTAAGAGTAAGAGAGAGAGGAGAAACCTTGAACTCCACCACTAAGCTCCAGCTTTTATCCTGTTGAGGAGCTCTACACAACGCTGCTTCCGAGAGCCAATGCATGCAAACTTCTCACTTCTCACACGCTTGCAGCTTGAGGGATCACACACACACACACACACGGTATTAATTATATCAGACACAAGGTACATCAGGATACAGGCGCTGCCCCAACCTCCGGTACACAACCTATTCATCATGCCAGTATTCTATTACAGCACATCACCAATACATCAATACCACACACAGCCTAAAGTGACAGACGCCACTCAAGCTTGAGTGGTGTGGTGGGCACACGCACACACACACACACACACACACACACACACACACACACGTCACAGTGCAACAGCTGGGGGGGGGAATAAAATAAATAAATTAAAATAAATAAATAAAACCCTCTCCAATCTAAGCAGCTGTGCATCCAGAGTCCACCTGGTTCATGTGGATAAAGACTGAGTGTGCGTGCGTGTGTGTGTGCGCGTGTGTGAGCGTGCCTGTGTGTGAGTGAGTGAGCGAGTGAGTATGTGAGTGTGTCAAGGGGTTTGGTTGGCTGGTCAGGGTTGGGGGTGGGGGGTTGGCAAAGCTGCTTAGCATCCAGCTGTTCAGTTGCCCACCCTATGCTGTGGAGTCTGACAAACGCACAAGCTGCCCCGGCCCTCAGCAGGCAGTGCCTACACTTGTCAGAGTTTCAGTGTGGGGGGGGGGCCGTGGGTTGGGGGGGGATTCTGATGGGTGTGCCCCCCCTCCCCTCCTCTCCTGGCTCCCATAGTCGTATTTACTTAACGGGATGTAGGAAAGCTTTAATCTGCTCTCTCGGAGCATGTGGTTGGCGTAATTGCTGATTTAGAAAGATCTACAAAATCCCTGCGAGGCTGGGATGACATGTAGCAGTCTAATCCTGCCCTGTTCGGAGCACTCATTCTCTCTCGCTGAGGGCCCTTGCACGAACCGGACACACTATCAAAAAGAGAGAAGAGAGAGGGAACAACTCTACATACATAAGTATCTGTGTGTGTGTGTGTGTGTGTGTGTGTGTGTGTGTGTGTGTGTGTGAGCATACCATCCGGGCCTTGCTTTGATAAATCTGTAAGCCATGGCGCCTCAGGAGCACTACTTCAGTGGCAACCAAAAGGCCATGTGGCAAACATCCCATCCGCGTTGCCTGGGTTACAGGAACACTCAAACACAGCCACAGGGCCATTACTGGCACGGCAGCAGAACGAGGCAGAACAGGGCAGAACAGGGCAGAACTGGGCAGAACTGGGCAGAACTGGGCAGAACTGGGCATAACGAGGCATAACGGGGCATAACAGGGCATAACAGGGCCTGTCTGGGTCTGACCCGGGGCCCGGGGAGGGAGTGGGTACTGGGAGACTTGAGAGGGATGAGGGGCTGGGAAGGGGGGCCTGAGAAAGGATGTGACGGCTCTGCACAAACACAATGACTCTCCCACAGTAAGCCTATGACTGCCACTGTGTAAGAAACCCATACAGTCCTATTCTCCCTGGATGAGACGCGGTCGGGATCTGAGCCATATCCGCTCCAGAGTCAGCCGTGACAGGTTAGATGGGACATATGCAGCTCTGCACAGGTTAGATGGGACATATGCAGCTCTGCACAGGTTAGATGGGACATATGCAGCTCTGCACAGGTTAGATGGGACATATGCAGCAGAGGCCATGTCATTACATTTACATGTACTTCTCTGGCAGGCGCTTTTATCCATAGCCAACCATCAAGCTTCAGTAAATTAGGAGACCTTGGAGTAAGGACTATGTACTAAATCTATTCAATATGACAAAGTGCAAGGAGACCAGGTAAAGAAATGCACAGTAAGTGCAAGTTAGGCATGTCAGGCTGGTAGAGGTGTTAGGAAAGAAGGGATTCAAGAGATTCCTTTCGATTTGGACTCCTCATCATCCCATCCAGAGGTCCTGGGATCCATCTGAAGTGTGTAGCATTAGGTTCCCATTGACACAAATATACTGGAGTGATTCAGCAGCAGTTCATTTGTCATACACACAGCGGGGCTCCAATATGATGCATTAAGCACTCCAGGACAGCCTTGTGTAAGACTCTCACTGTCTGTCTCACTGACTCATCCTCCAGACTGTAACATGAGATATGACAACCGAAAGTAATGACTACATTTCTGTCAAAGGTAATCTTACAGCAGTTCAGTTATGCACTGCATGTGTGCGTGTGTATGTGTGTGTAATGTGTGTACATGAATGTATATCATTTAATAGGTGTGTATTTCAGTGGCGACACAGCAGCACACAACCAAAAAAAGTGTGTGCGGCACACTCAGAGGAAGTGAATGTGTGGTCCTGCCACTCAGCCAGCTCCCTCTAACCCCTCCTGAAAATCCACAGGAATTCCCACAACGGCAAACAACAGACGAGAAACAATAGCAAACGGGCCGAGATAAGAGCCTCGCCTGTCAACACAGTTTGCAAAACGCAGCCAGCACATCACTTTCATTTTTTCCTCCGCCTTCCTGGAGAAGAGCGATGGGAGGTGGTAGGGGTGGGGGTGGGCGGTGTCAGCGAAGCACAATCCAGCCCCTTCTCTGGTTTTTCTCTCCGGCTCTGGAGATCTCCCGCTTAAACACACAGAGAGCCTAAACTGTCAGACGTTCCCGACAAGCACCTGGGTCCTGTCGGAGAGGAGGTGAGAGCGTCCCGCACTTGTATATGCTTTTAACCTGCCTGAGGCTTTCTAAAAAGCACATAGTATAAAGCCCAGACACACCGCGCTGTATACAGAGGTAGGATTAGCCATTCCCCAGACCCTTTTATACATTTTTTTTAACATATGGGCCAGGTATAGCTTTTCATTAGATTGGGATATGGGTTTCCCTGAGTGTTTGGGTCAGGTGGAGAGGAGAAGAGAAGAGCCGTTTCATGTTCCAAGAGGGGCACGAATACATGCAGGTTAAGAGTTCCAAAAGGATGTGCTGTGTCAAGCTGACAACAGTCCACCCACCCAACCAACCAACCAACCAACCAACCAAATAAAATACCACACAGCACAAATGGGAAAATGTATCAGTATTTTAAAGAAATAATAAAAAAAAATGTTGGCCAATGTTCTGCACAATATTCTAGATAAGACCTATTAAAAGAAGGCACAACAAGGAGCCAGGAAACAGTGTAGAACATTCTCAGGCCTCCAGATTCTCACCTGAGCCACGGCCTTAAAACCATCAGACGTGCCCCGTAAAGTATTTACTTAGCCCTGCCTGAGAGTGCATAGCCCTCTCCTGACAAAAGCGTGACCCAGGGCCCAGGTTATGGAGGGTGTTTACACTGAGAATGATTAGTGGTTCTCCCTCCCAGGAGAGCGCCTGGTACGCCACTTTATAAAGGCGGCACTCAGACACGCAGGCCCTGGCTGACTGGGGGTAGGGTCGGGGGCTAGAGGTTCAGGAGTGGAGAGGGGGCGAGCGTAAACACTGTAAATAGCTTGGTGGGTCGGCTGGGTGCATGTCCACCATTCTGCACTGCACAGGCGAGGGTCGCCATTCTCTTACCTGCAGATGTGGAATCTGAGTAAGGGGGGGGGGGGGGGGGGGGGGGGGGGGTTGCAGGGGTGAGAAGGCAGACAGGAGAAATGCCCACTTCCAAGACAGCCTACATTAGAGGCTGCAGCCAGGGAGGCTGGCTTGTATGTGTGCTGTGTCCATTTTGT
>NC_137922.1:18353661-18511161 GCF_963457725.1 Sprattus sprattus | reverse complement strand
TCCATACAGCAGCAAGAAACTTTGAGCAAGTATCTGAATGAAAGGGTTTGTGTAAACATGCCGTGCAGCTCGTCCTTTCCAGGTAAAAACGTGAAGAAAAATCCATCATTTTAAAGTTTTTTCTACTCCCTCTACACTGCTGTCCCCAGCTGTATGCATGCCTCTACCTGTGCTGAGTGCAGCCAGAAGACTCCGATAAATCTTTTAAAGCTTTTAGCAGGGAGGGAAACGGACAGATGAAGGAGGCAAACTGTATTTATGTGAGGTCCCTCATCCCCATAAGGCTCTTGAATAATAACAATGAGACAAGCAGCATGCACCTTTGACAGCATAGTTCACTGTATGAAGAGAACGGGGAATAGAACGGAGGGGGGGGGGGGTTCGTGTAGAGAAGGTGTCTGGGGGGATGTAACTGGGGTCCACCCAACCAGACAGAACACTTCAAACGCAGCAGGCCCTATACACACACATATATATAACTCTGATCTGATCATCTACACTTATAGTAACTGGTTACATGCCATCCTGTTGATGAAAAGCATTGAGAGTATGGAAGTTCCCTGTGGAGCTGAATTTGGCATGTCACAGAGCACAGAAGGAAGAGAGGATGGAGAGAGGCAAAAAGAGAATAACTAGCTGGGTACATATATTAGAAGACTTCTAGGGGCACTTTGCTAAAGCAACAAGAGGACGGGTATCATAATTTCTGGCCATAATAATTGATCATGAGTTTTGTCTTTGGAGATGGATGTTTGTGTGTGTAACTTGTTTGAGCAAGTAAAAGGTTGGTGTGTGAGGGAAAGAAAGAGCATAAACAGAGAGTGTATGTGTTTGTATGCTTGTGAGGGCCAGTAAGAGTTATGTGAGTGAGTATGAGAGTGACAGGGTTGTGAGGTACCGAGTCTGTCAGCACTTCCTGCCACAGCAGGGGAGAAAAGTGTGGTGGCCAGATAAGGCCGACGCACACACACACACACACACACCTTGAGTCACAAGATTACACTCTCCATTTTCTCCTCCCTTTCATCCATCCCCTCCATCATCCCCCCCCCCCCCCCCTTCCTAGCTCCCTCTTCCTCTCGCCCCCTCAAACCCTCTCTCCTCCACTCCACGGCTATTTCGGTGTGCCCTTCTCGACGTGTTTAGCTCTTTGCATAACTGTTCCTCTCCACCTCTCTTAAGTGCATCACTCTCATCCTCTGCGTCCCTCTCTCTCTCTTTATCAGTGCTGCTCCACACCCTGGGTCACTAATGGGCTGATGCTTGCTGGGGGGACCTGAAAGAGTCGTCTGCCCGAGTTCTCTTCTCTAGGGCCCGACTAGGCAGAAACTAGCTGAGGGAAGGGGTTTGGGGGGTTGATTGAACGTTTGTAATTTTTAACAGGTGCCAGAACAAAAGCACTGGCAAAACCATTCGAATGAGTGAAATAATTTGGAGTGTTTTTTCGCTGCTCTCTCGTGATGTTTAATACATTAGTTGTTATGTTTCAGCTGACAGGGTGAAAGTAATTAAGTAAATAAGTGAGAATTAACTTTCTCTTCACATGGGAAGACAAGCAGTGCAGAGGAATGGGGAGTATTCAGGTGCTGTTGAATTCGAACCATCTGCACTGTCTGTGTGATGCTTTCTGTTCAGTGCTTTGTATTTACAGCAAGCCGGATTTCCAACGAGTTTCCAAATCCTGGAACTCAGTGTGTGGCCGGATAAAAATTGCTTCAGGATTCAAGTTAAAAATAATGGTATATCCTTAAGTGGACACAGCGTTTGAAATATTGTAAACATCTGTAATCCTTTTGATATGTTATCCAAATGATATGTGGGAGAAAGTTGACTCTAGATGTTCAAGTACTTGAAAAATTGACAAAACCACTTATTGGCGTTTTGATATTTGGAAAGTAGAATTAGAAATTCAAAAACAAAACATTATTAAACTGTATTCGAACCTGGAATGTATCCAGAGGCTCCATTTGACATTGACTTCACCTTAACACACTCAATAATGTCCAGGCATGTTATTAAGCACACATTGTAAAAAATAAACACATAAATCCGAGTTGCATTCTGTTGAGTCTAGAAAAATGAATTTGGCCTTGGATTAGAGTAGCATCAACTGTGCTTAATGGCCACACGCTATTCTTACAGTGTGTATTTTTCCATTAGGCAATGAGTCAGGTAGGTACCCAAGAACTATTCTATTAGTAGTTCCCTAGGTGAACACATTCTGCATTCATTTTATGAATTTTATGGTTTTTATGGTTACGTGAAAGACACTTAGAGCAGGTAATGAACTATGTAGTTCTGGTGGTCCCTGTGGTCTGGGTCCGACACCCTGCGAAAATGTGAGAAAAGCTTTCACAGCAGAACATTGCCAACCATCTTGCCAAAAACCACCAGTTAGTATGCCAATAAACTTTTATCAGTGCAAATTCTTTTGTTGTTGCTGTTTGCAAGGTAGTTAGCGCGCTAATATAAATAACTATTAACTGCTGCTTTAACGCACAAAGCTTTAATGCACATGAAAACCGAAATGTTTGACATACGAGGTGCCCTGGCAATGACCGGCCATTTCCCAGATCCACCATTACATCTCCAACACCAGACAAAGAAATGAGGTATGCCACGCTGAGGAGTCTCGCTGAGTAGCAGGGAAAGATCTGATTACTGTTGACACGACATTTCCATCCCTCTTCATACACCTCTTACTATCCACACAGGAGGAGGGAGGAACAGATAGAGCGCGAACACACAGACAGTCAAGGAAAGAGCGAACACACAGACAAAGAGGGAAAGAGTGGTGAGAAACGTGACCGAAAAAAAGAGGAGAAGAAAACTGAGAACATTACAGTGGAGAGAAAGCTGGAATAGAGAGGTCTATCACTACAGGTTAGCCATGACTCGCAGCCCCTGGGTCCTCCTCCACCCCACCCTGCTCCACCTGTCATCGCCAACATCCCAACAGGAATTGCTCCAGCCTCCACTCTAGGCAAAGGACCTTCATTGCTAAGCGGATGGAATTTCAATCGCAGTCAAAAAAAAAAAAGAGAGAAAAAGAGTATAATTGTTACCGTGAGATGTTGTCTTATGCGTGTCTAGCGACAGTTTTTGTCTGCGGTTGGCATTGGATTGATTCATGCTTGTATCAAGTGGTTCATCCAGAGCATAAAAACTTCATCATGCAACAGGTGTTTCAAAGTAATAAATTCAACTACTCAAGACGAAATCTAAAACCTCACCACCAAATCGCCCTTCCATAACACAAAGCGTAACATTTACACTCCAGTTGCCATACATGTGTATGCAACATTTGATATAGTCCAAAAAGAAAACAACCTATTTAGTTTCCAGGCTCGTATTTCTTTCTTTAATCAAAGATAACGGTGGTTGTTTGGTTAAAACTGCTTGAATAATTGCGACCATGTTAACTATTTATAATTCTTTGTGGGCTAGCTATGCCAGCTTGCTAGTTCTCCAGATAACAATGTTATTTCCCATGGAATGTATCGTTTGCTATTATTGAGATCGTTACTATACAAACTTTCCGGATGACATTTTTTTAACCAGATCTGTCCATATGTGTCTTGATATACAAAAATACAGACTGTCCATAGCAAAAGCTAAATGATGACTGAGGCTGAGGCAATCACAAAAGAGATAGTATCTTCAACGTCATTTTGGTGCGGTGTCTGGAGGCAGACCCGGCGCTGTTTGGCCCTGCTCAGGAGAGGGTCCAGAATAAGTGTGGCAGAGCACAGCTTGGTGCCGCTCAGGAGAGGGTCCGGTATGAGTGCGGCAGAGCACAGCTTGGTACCGTTCAACTTGTAATGGAAATGCAAATGAGCTCAGCACAGCCCAGTGAGGCGAGGCAAGAGGTGTTGGTGAAAAATAATAATATATATATATTAATATATATCTGAACTGAGCCCACGCACTTCTGAGGACAGAGTCAGTGACTCTGCTGGGCTGCTGGACCTGCTGAGATGTGAAGGAGAGCCCTAGAACCTGCCTCTGGGAGGGAGCCTGGAGAAGCCCAACATGTCACGTATTTATGACCTCACCCTCAGGACACCGCTCAAGCCTCCACAGCTGGGGGCGAACATTCAAGCCGTGAGACGAGAGCCTTTGCTTCTCCTCGGGGGAGAAATAGGCTGCCACTTACGGTCTCTGGCTTTAAGGCGGGGAGCCACAGGTTGATGGAATGGGAAGCAGTATGAAGACATGGGATCATGTGTGAGGGGGAAGGAGAGCATGAAGAGGGGAATACTATGACAGACACAGCAGGGTGTCAGCAGACATGCACGCAGACACACACACACACTATATTTGCTTTTGTTCTCCTACAGCTTTTCATATTTACAAACCCCTACAAGTGAAAGCACTATTCATAATGCACCTCTCATGAATGTTTTATACAGTCAAGTTAATGAATGAAAATGCTTCAATGAAAACGTTGCACTAACTGACATTATTGTCAAACACACACACACACACACACACACACACTGACATGAGGGTGAAAGGACTACATTCGTGCATCATCCATTAACTGCTTTAACCCATGAAGACCAACCTTCACATACACACACATACAGTGTGACACACATACACACAAAGTGATTCCCAATGAAGGATAAGAGCAGCTGTTGAGGGATCTGGCCATTTGATCCTCTGAACCAGCACGAGTTCAGAACTGACTTGGAAGGTTCGCCTTCAGAGAGGTCATCACAAAGCTGTGTGTGTGTGTGTGTGTGTGTGTGTGTGTGTGCCTGTACTATATTTATGTAATGCTACTGGGTTAACATAGTTAGGAACAGTTGTGCTTGGATAAGATCTTCGTTGGCCTCTTCCCGAGGATGTAACTGATCCCGAGACAGCCCAAGCCCAGCCCACCCTTCCAACGAGTCTCCCTGCACCCTGTCCGAGCTGCAAATGTGCAAACTCTCTGGTGATGACCCTGGAAGATGAACAGGCACAGAAGAAAGGCAGTAGAGGGCTGAGAGAGTGTGCGTGTCTGTGTCTGCCCGGCAGCGGCTCCTGGGTTAGGTTTCATGCTGGGGAACTGAGCAGGAAGAGAAGATTAACAGGGGAAGCGCACCAAAGCAAAGCACTTTATGAATGAGCGCTGGGAACGGGCTGATTTCTTTCACCTCTGTGACCATCAGAGCTTCCAAGGAACCTATAAATAAAATATGGAAGCTAGGACTGCTCTCAGGAGAAACCGTATGAATATTTATGACCACTTAATACAGATAGCTGCAGGTTAATCTGGATCTACCTTACAATCTCAAGATAGGATTGATTCCAAGTAAGTGAGAATGTCTGTAATACTGTGGGCTTTGATGTGTATCGCAGAGATTGAAAATGAGATGCCGTTACATTGCTGTAATGTTTAGAGCTGAGGTAATCAGAACTGCAGGGAAAACGTCATGGGTGAAGACTCATCACCTAGCAACCAAAGAGGCATGGGTAGTGATGGAATTCTGGTGGAATGAACATTCCAAGAACATGCATGCAATCCTTGCCCCCAAAGAGCCAAAGCTCCCAAACCATGCCCCGAAACATTCTTGCAGAGGTCCATCAAAGGACCCAATCAGTGCTGTCTAACGGTCTTCCAGGGCAAAACCTGTCCTTCCCAATTACATTTCAGTCCAAGACTCTTCAAGACCAAGATGGAGGTCAGACAGCAGATTGCTTCTGTCTGTCCACATTTTCTGCTTCTGAGAAAATGAATGGTGGTCATAGTAGATGTGAGCTACTTAAATGTCTCACTGCTTCTTAGCACAATGCTGTGGATCAATTACACCATGCTGGGCAAAAACAGGTTTCTGATTTTACAAGAACAATAAAAGCCGAAGATTTTTTTTCCTGGCTCTTTGAGTCTCATGGCCTCTTTCTAGCGGTGAAGGCTGGTCTCATCTTGTGTGGTTGTTTCTGAGGCAACCGCCTGCCTGGGTCCAATCCTCCCAAATCCCACTTATTGGATCAGAGTGCATGTAAAGGATTGTTTTATTCAGCATTCACCATTGCCAGATTTACAGTCGATTACGAGAAAACGAGACAACGGGGGGCAGAACAAACCAAACCTGCTGGACTCCCTGGTGACTCTCCTTGACACCTGTCAGAGGCCAGCGCAGGGGGCAGGAGAGAGCTCCCTGACCTGGAACCGTCTGGAGGGAGCAGGGGGAGGGGTGGGTTAAGTGAGGGAGCGGAGTCTTCACCATCCCCATCAACCCAAACCCCCACAAGGGCAGCCTGTTATTATTAGCTGCTGAGGAATGCTGGTTAAATATTTAGTCTGAGTGAACAAGCAGTAATAAATTACAGTACAATCTGCCCAAGCTGGCTGCTCTGATGGAGAAGGGGGCTAGGACTAAGCTGGGATGGTAGTGATGGGATAAAACAGGGGTGCCACTATAATGAGTTCACCAAATAAATGATGCAGTTGCATTCATTCTCTTGCTTATTGCATACTAATAAATGCTCCCATCTTGTCTGGAATGGACTCGAAAACACGGGCTGCTGCATCGACATTTCATTCCCGTGAATGCCTGCCATCACCAGATGCTGGTAGAGAGCACTTGTCGTCCATGCATCTTTGTAAAAACCTCTTGAACAATGCAAGATTGCACCCCAAGAAGCAAAAGGCTTTCACATGTTCGCACAAAGCCTGGAGGACTTCTCTTGAACAGACCCGGGACAAAAGCCCCTGCAACACCCCCCACCCCCAAGTGCTGCATTTTAAACTTGTGACCCTTTCTCGGCTCCTCTGTCCATATAGTGCTGGAAGAGAGCCATCGGCTGAAGTATGTAGGACACCTGGGGACAGCATCGGCAATCTAAACGGAGATAAGTTACGGCCCAGTCTTACGGCTCGCAGCTCTGCACAGTGTAAGAACTCAGCCTTTGAGGCTGCGTTTAGACAGATACACCCGCGAGGAGGGAACGCCTGTCCAAAAAGGTGAGGATTCAACAGGAGTGACTTACATCATTTTAAGTGCTTGTTCCTCTCGTGCCAATCTCAAACAGACCAGGGCCAGAGCTGACACTGCTATGTGACTGGAATATAAGTGAGGGAGCGCAGGAAAAGCAGACTCTTAAGTGTCTCATCACGGCTGGTATTTTTTGGGAGGAAAAAAAACATTCCGGTGTCTGATCAGAGACTTAATGACATTTTAAGGGTTAAAAACACTTCCATGGAGAAAAATGTTAAACTCCACTCTATCAAAGTGCATCAGCAGAGCAAACGAGGGGGTTTGAGTCAGCTGCTGAACCAGACTTGGCGGATATGAGGAATGGGAATAGTTTACATCTCTGATCTTACCCTTATGAGATCAATCAGAATCATCCCAGGAGAATCCAGACATAGCAGAGAGTACAACAAATGAAAAGAGAAGAAAAAAAATAAGGGAGAGAGGCCATATGCTCTGCATTAACTCGTCTCATTCCTGCTCCCAATTAAAGTTGCCGTCGAAGTCTAACCCGTCTCTTAATGACAGTAATCCCTCCTGACATGTGGATTAACGTTGGACTGATTCTCATGCAGGTTTTACATGCCAGCCCAATGAACGTGTGGCTCTGCCTCCTGTGTGCCGGTTTGAGAGATGATTTGCCACAGACGCCTGCGTAGGCATTGCATAACTCAAGTTAGCCGCCTGAGACTGAGGGATTTCAGAAGACAGACAGACTGAGTAAAACCGACAGCCAGAAAGACCTCGAACACCTTGCGAAAGCGCTGAGATCGGACGTTAACGGCGTGAAAATTAATTCAGCATGATGGGCTGTAGTCAGGACACCTACTCAACCCTGAGAAAATTTGCTCTGAGCCTCCCGCCCCCCCCCCCCCCCCCCCCCCCCCTTCCCCTACCCAGAGCACCCAAGTTGTTCCCATCCTGTAAAGTGCGGAGTGTGAGCAGAATAAAGGAGGGAAGGGGTGAGTGTCAGGCCAGCGGGTGACAGCTGGGGCTGAGGAATGGAGTGTGCCAAAGCCACTCCGCCTCCCCAGTGATCCCCTCTACTGAAACGCGTCACCTGGCAATTTCCTGCTGGCACTCAGACAAAGAGGGCACAGAGGAGGAGAGCTCACAGACCAAGAGAGTACAGAGAATCTGCCGGGAGAACTCGGAGACGTTCTTCTGAGTTCTGCAGTGAGGTTCTCCGGAGCTCTAAAGCAAACTGGACAACATGGTATTGGTCTATGATGTTCCAAAGAGGGCAAAGATAGGGGTCTACTTTGTCATTGTGCAGAGTAAGGGTACAAAGCCAAATAAATGCAGTTTATATTCATTGAATATTGTCGTTGTTTATGTCGAAATAAAAATACATTGGTTTTTTTGTTAAGTTGAAGTAGTCAAGGAAGAAAACTGGCTTAGATAAGTTTCCGTGGTGGTGAGAACTGTATTAGTTGCTCCAGAATTTGAGCTAAGATATAGTTTGGTGAGGACCGAAGAAATTGAAATGTTTTTTTTTTTTCCCAAGATAAACACCCTTTTCAATCTTGCTGGATTAAATATCTCAATTTTAATTTCCGCTGTATTACGCTGTGTTTCGCTGAGCTGGCTCACATTTCTTGAACCTCCATTACACACCCTTCCCCTTCTGAGAAGTACAATTCTACCACACACATACAAACAATTCCTTCAACTTCAGCTGAAGAGCCAACACACACAACCCAAGTCAAACACTGAATCAGGAGAAAGGAACGTTGCCTTTGATTACTTAATTACTCAGATGAACTAATAATGGAAAAAGTAGAAAGGAAAGGTAATTAGACTTTCCATTTAGCTTGCTCTAGCCACTCAATCACTACACGAGACAACGTTGTCACATCATAAGCGGTTCCTTACGGCTGGTCAAGAGAACCACACTAGACTGTTCCTCCGAGACATAAAAACACTGAAACAAATACAATTCCAGGAGAGGCAATCCAGTCTGTTATCTAGATCTAGGACTAAACACTTAAGAGGTTCAGTGCCAGGAACAGGCTCATCCACGATCATCATCTGAACTTTGAATTGTTTCAAAACAGACTAGAAACTGGGAAACAAAGACGTGCATTCTGATCGTATCTACATTGAGTCTTTTAATCGGATACGTAGCAAAGTAACAGTGTAGTTATCTGATGTGATGTGGTCATAAAGCAGTTAGCTGAGGTTGCCATATTTGGCAGACCCTTGGTGGGGTAACAAACTGCCCTAGCAGACCCTTGGTGGGGTAATAGACTGCCCTAGTGGACCCTTGGTGGGGATACAGACTGCCCTAGTGGACCCTTGATGGTGATACAGACTGCCCTAGCAGACCCTTGGTGGGGTAATAGACTGCCCTAGTGGACCCTTGGTGGGAATACAGACTGCCCTAGCAGACCCTTGGTGGGGTAATAGACTGCCCTAGCAGACCCTTGGTGGGGATAGAGACTGCCCTAGTGGACCCTTGGTGGGGGTACAGACTGCCCTAGCAGACCCTTGGTGGGGTAACATACTGCCCTAGCAGACCCTTGATGGTGATACAGACTGCCCTAGCAGACTTTTGGTGGGGATACAGACTGCCCTAGCAGACCCTTGGTGGGGATACAGACTGCCCTAGCAGACCCTTGGTGGGGTTACAGACTGCCCTAGCAGACCCTTGGTGAGGATACAGACTGCCGTAGCAGACCCTTGGTGGGGTAACAGACTGCCCTAGCAGACCCACTGATGGTATTGCATTAGCGTGTCTAATGGGCTGTGAATTCATTTTACTACACTGGATGTAAGCCAGTTCACCAACAGCAGCCAAGAGACTTCCCGATCCTCTGTTACCCCTGAATTTGGAGAAGATGTAACACCTCAAGACGTGTAAAACAGCCAGTCTTTCCTTGAAAACTCAAATTCGGCCCTTCTTCAGTCTTCTTGTAATATATTGATGTACTCCGTTTGTTTTGGCATGTTTATTTTATAGCTTATTTCTGTCACAATTAACACTCCCCTTTCCCACACTGCCTATTCTTCTCTTTCCTCACTCTTTTACTGCTCATTGTTGTTTTAGTAACAGTTTCGGGAATTGGAAGATTAGGGTGGGACGGTTTAAATACAAAATACATATTTGTCAGAAGTCACTGCTTCTGCGA
This sequence comes from Sprattus sprattus, assembly GCF_963457725.1. Classification (NCBI taxonomy): domain Eukaryota; kingdom Metazoa; phylum Chordata; class Actinopteri; order Clupeiformes; family Clupeidae; genus Sprattus; species Sprattus sprattus. The sequence goes on along the minus strand of NC_137922.1, from coordinate 18,501,065 downwards.
CACTGTGGCAAACACAATCTGTGTCAAATTGTGACAAATTCTCAGAGCGCAATACACTTAACATGGTTTGATGGTTTGTTGTAGGATATGTACATGTTAATCAGAAAAGTACTAGTCGGGTTGTGTGATTGATGCCAGAGTTCTCTGCCACACCAGCGTTCCATGCAAAATAGTGCACCAGAAAAGCGGAGATCAATACTGTTTTACGCGCATGAAAAGACAAACTTGTTTTCTCACACATAAAATATACCCCACACCATGATATGAATGCTATAGGCAACCGTTTACAAAAGTCATGGTGAAAAGGCAACCAGAGTCAGGAGTAGATAAGAATAGAAAAATAACTGCGGGATGACGCTCTTGCATCTAGTATGTTTGCAACATGTTAATTCTTAAAATACTGGAACTTAGCCTATACAATGCATGCACACCAAGCACGAAAAAAACGTCCAAGTTTAACTATCTTACAGGCTAGATTTAATGTTACAAGCCTAGTCTATGGGGCAAAAGGCTAACGCTGGCCAGCATTTAAGTTTGTTAGAGTGTGGTTAACCAAATCTCTTGTTAACAGATTCACATTTATAATAATAATAATAATAATAATAATAATAATAATAATAAAAACAATTCTGGTTAAGGCACCCAAATGGCCAGCAGCAGCCCTGAAAAGAGCAGAAGAGCAGACTTATTTGGGCTAGTCTAATTCATTTTGGGGCAACACAAATCTGCAGAATTCCATCCCTAAGGGCTCCCAGACCCTGGCCTGATATTATACAGAGAAGAACCCTGAGAGTTTATTTACATCGAAGTTATAAACACCCCTTTCCCATCCTCGACACAGCCCTGACCTGGTTAGTGTCAGTGACCTCTTGAACCTTGACCTATCTTGGCTGGTCAATCTTTGCTGGACCTTGTGTTTCTACATGTTGCGTTTGACCCTATCCTCACTCAATACAACACTCCCAAGTAGAGCATTAATTTCAACCACTGGGCCATCTCGCTCATTGGTCTAAGCTAAGGTTTGAATACTATTGAGTTTAGCACTAAGTGTGCAGGTATTCTCCTTCCTTTGTGCTAGTCATTGTCCCCTGCACCTGACCCCATACATGAATGGGATAGATAGGCACATTCTTCTTAATTTTCTCTGACATGACCCTTACTTCTCCAGACCCTATACCTCACACCTCTGGAGAACACAAAAAAAAAAAATCAATCCCATCTCTAACATAAGGACAAAGGTGACACATTCTGAATGTCGGTAATGAAACGGTGACAGTGGTGGATTATGTTGGTTGCATGCATTGGCCACCAACCTCAGAACACACACCAACAGGACAGTATACGGAGAAACAAACAAATAAAAAAAAACTTAAATTATATCACAGCGATGTGAGTACAGTAGGGATCAAGAGGAATGACTGCCATAGGCCAAAAAATGTGATGCATTTAGTTGCTTGGTCTCTGATTGGTTCATTTCTCTAGACTTTTCACACCTGATAGTGTAATGGTGGAGGGACCTGGAGAAAACTTAAGATATAAAACAATGTTTTGACTTTTAGCAATGGGTTCACCATCACTGACTAGCTGTTAAGACAATATGTGCCAACAGAGGCAGGAGGAAACCTGCTCACTGACGGGTGACTTACGCTCATGTTGCGGTCCCAGATCTGGATGGTGCCATCTTGGCAGCCTGCGGCGATGAGCTTGCCGTCCCTACTGTAGGTGCAGCAGGTTGGGATGACTCGCTTGCCCTGGTAGGAGCGGGGCTTGAACACAGACTTGTGTTTCTTCTCAGAGTTCACGTCCCATGTGCGCACAGTACTGGAGGCCAGGGAGGAAAAGAAAGGAGTTGATTAAGTGAGAGTGAGAAAGAGTGACAGAGAGAGAGAGAGAGAGAGAGAGAGAGTGTGTGAGTGAGTCAGAGTGAGAGAGTGAGTGAGAGTGAGAGAGAGAGAGAGAAAGAGAGAGAGTGTGTGAGTGAGTGAGAGAGTGAGTGAGTGAGAGAGAGTGAGAGAGAGAGAGTGAGAGAGAGAGAGAAAGAGAGAGTGTGAGTGAGTGAGTGAGAGTGAGAGAGTGAGTGAGTGAGAGTGAGAGAGTGAGTGAGAGTGAGAGAGTGAGTGAGTGAGAGAGAGTGAGAGAGAGAGAGAGAAAGAGAGAGAGTGAGTGAGTGAGTGAGAGAGAGACAAACAACAGATGACAGAATAACAGTATAAAGATCAATTGTTACAAGGAGAGAAAGTGGAGAGAAAGACAAACAGCAACAACAGACTCACATTACGGAAAACCCTTGAAAATCACTCACACACTCACACACACACTCACACACACACACACACTCACACACACGCAGATTAAAGCAGACCACCCCACACGCCATTTACACAACTCTGCATTAGTCACCTCTCACCCTTAAACAAACGACAAACTTCTGAGCCTTTACGACAACACTGTGACACAGAGGAAGAACAAAGCAGTCCTGACAGAGTGGAAAAAAATGACACTAGAATAATGTCCTGGGCCTTCAGCAGAAAGAAAAGCAGACACACACTGGAGATGAAGTGGAGGATCAAGATGCTATGCAGGGATGCTGATCCCTCTGAAGGCCTTCTTCCTAAACACCAGACATGACGGTGCCACATCTAGGGGCTGAAGAAGGCCTAAAGGCACCGAATGTTAAATAGCGCTTAAGTACGTCCTGGACCAGGAGGACTTATAAACAGAGAGAACAGTAGATCAGAATGACAGGCGCATTGTGGGGTTCCGTGAAATTCCCATTTTCTTCTCAACATCTGCTTAACACATTACAGCTGCTGGATGGACATGGAGGGCACACACACACACACAAACACACACACACACACACACACACACACACACACACACACACACACAACTATATGCACATGCACCAACACCTACCATAACTCTAACATCACACAGATGTACGTTTATCCATAGACACACACACATTTATCGACTACTCACACTTGAACCTATACTTTTTTTATCACGGCCATTCCTAATGGACTTCAGGGAGATAAAAAAAGACACACACTCACAAACACACAAAATAGTCCATAGTAAATGTGAAGTCATACAAAGAAAAGCTAGGCTGGAATTTGCTTGGCCTCAACCAGGACCTCAAAGTCCAATGTGGAACAGACCCACAGTAAATACAGGACACAGAGAGGGGACGGATGGAACAGAACACTTAATCAGAGGTAGACGGCATGATGGGAAAGGGGACAGTCGAAAAGTCTTCGCCAACCTCTACAGCATGCTGAAAGAGAGGGGGGGCTCGCTCACACACACACGTCCATGTACAGACATTCTCCAATTTGCTGGATGCACACATCCTCACACAGACGCGCACACTCTGCAAACAGACCAATATAGGCTATGTGGACACTTTCACACACAACACAGGCAGAATTGCACCCAACCCTTACAACACAGTTCTCTTTACATTCTCCCTCCCTCCACACAAACATCACACACCCCATACTGCTCCCTGCTTTAAGAGCTGGGGAGAGAAAGACAGCAGTAAGGTCAAATACATGCTGGACTCAAGAAGAGAACTGAGAGGAGGACCACAGCAGTGACTGGCCGTGAATAGAAGGAGGGAAGAAAATAGCAGTTAAGAAAGAGACGAGAGGACTAAGAGAAAGGAGGAGAAGAGAGTGAGAGAGAGAGAGAACCTAAAAGCTGTTCTCCCACCCTCACCATCCCAGCGGCGGCTTTTACCAGCCTGACCTTTGGGGTCACAGAGGTCGTGCCGAGAGCGTAAACATACACGTGTCTCTGACAACACACCCCAACACACACTCCCGCTGTGTTTAGACAGTGAGGCCGAACACGCACAGATGCCAGCCAAGAGACCTCAGCCTGCGCCCCTCACTGCCTGCCCGTGCCTCAAGGAGCCTTCACCACATAGCAGGTCCCGAACACAGGAAGTCCTCAATCATGGTTGGGATGGTCGTGGTGTAGAGGCTGGAAGCACCGACCCTGCCCATGCACAAATGTTGAGTGATGACAATGTTGTTTGGGCATGCTGTGAAGGCCGTCGGGGGCTCTGCAGAGGGTGAGGGATGTGTCCACCTGCTCTGTGTCAGTCTCTGTCTAGCCGACGTCGAGGTTTCTCCTGGCAAGTAGGAGCGCTGGGAAACGGGAGACAGCGCTGTTATACGCCACATGCTAGAAACCTTTTTTCTGGGACTCAGGCCCCCATACCGTGTTGTCACTGAACACACACACAGGACCCAAGGTGATAAGAGACACAGGCCATACAGCCCCAGCAGAGCACAGCCAGTTTACGAGCTGACGTGACCACTCACACATAAACCCACCAGCTCAGCCTGCTGATCCCACACACACCCTGCACGCTCTCCCACACGCTCATGAACACACACACACACACGCCCATGAACACACATGCGCACACACACATTGCACTGCCTGACACATTCACACAAGGCCTGCTGTCTCACACAAAATTACTCTTTCTCTCTCTCTCTCACACACACACACACACACACACACACACACACACACACACACACACACACCTTTAACCAGCAGTTTCACTCTCGCTCACCCTCTCTCAAACACACACACACACACACACCAGCTCCATGTGCTAAATTCATACATATGCACGTACACAGTACTACGCTCATGAATACACACGCACACGCATGCACACAGGCACCACCCGTCAGATGCTATCAGCTTCTGATCCCGGGCAGACGAGTGGAGCTGGGACAGCCTCACAGATGGAGGGATGATAAGGAGGAGAAATGAAAGAGAGCCTGATCAAAGCATGGCTGCGGTAGGGGCCACATTAGGGACCGTGTTGGCTGTCACCGCTGGTGATTATGGATGGATGAGTGTGTTTGAGAGAGTGTCAGAGTGTGTGTGTGTGTGTGTGTGTGTATCACGTGTGTGTGTGTGTGTGTTTTGGCCTTGAAAAGGAGGGGAAGAGGAGAAAGTGGCAGGGTAAAAAATAATGCTGCCTCCCAGGGAGGGGCAAGTGGGGGGATGGGGGGGTTCTTACTAATGTGAGTGCCAGCACAGTGAGTAAGGGCCAACCTATCCCTTCATGAGCTGATTAAAGTGTAAGTATACCCCCAGCTCTGAGCCTAGTGGGCAAGGGGCTGACAGAGGGAACGGGGAGGGGAGGGGATGAGATTTTCCCCGACTAAGAATATATCATGACGCGGATATGTAGTAACCAGTCGAATCTACGTCAGCATTGGCCTTACATGTTATTAAACAGGAGTGTTGAGCCATTTTCAACCCATAAAATGCCGATTTTCAATGTTAACACCAGCATCGACGTGTTTGATCACAGCAGTCATACTGTTAAGTTTACTGCTCAAAAAACACTTTTAAGTGTTTAAGTGTTAAAACTCATGAGACTAAAGTGGGAAAACCGTGATTATGACTGCTTTACTGGATGATCAGTTAGACTACACAAACCCACACTTTTCCTGCCTGTTCATGATCCCAAGTCTTGTCTTCAAGCAAGACAACATGGTGATGAAAGTGTGAGCATTTTTTGAACGTGCAAAAGGTCGACACAAACGCTGCACTCCCTGACAAGAGAAGACATGGAACACTTCACCTATAAAGCCGCCTACAGTTTCTGCCTCCCTGGACTGCACGTGAACCTAACGAGGCTCCCCGACTGATTGCCCCAACTTGTTCCACAGCGCCAAAAGATTTGGATCTCACACCCCGTTTCCATGGAGATGGAGCTTCACCCCCCAAAAAGTGCACTCACCACCCCTGAAAAAGCCCAAATTAGGTGATCCAAGCAACGTTGTAATCCCTTGGAGAGTTGGGTTACATCTAGGAAAAATGGGAAATGTGCTTAGAGGACAAGCGAGGAATGCAAGAAATGAAATAAAAAAAGGCAGACTTGAGCCAGAGGGGTGAGGTATCGTCTTACAGTCCATGAGACACAACACAGAGTACTCACAATAGCAAAAACACAAAAATACTTTTTTCTCTCACTTGTCTGGTTCCAGAGTGCAATTCCACCTGCCGGACCATGGCTATATTTGAACCAGGAAAAAAATTAAAAATGAAAAACTACAACTATGTCCCACAATGGGCTCGCGTCACTGTTACCTTTAAGTGACCTGTCAATCACCCTCTGACGTCACGCTCTTGAACTAATGGGGGCTTTAGTATGAATCCAATTTGAGATTCGCCCTCTAGACCTCATGTGCTCTGGCACTGAGTGTGAGAGTGCAAAAGCTGTTTGGTTAGCAGAGCCCAATTGCCACAAGCTTGGAGTTATCTGCTGAAGGGTGTCTGGATGTTTGCCACCGAGGCTGGAAGTCATCCGCTGTCTGATCCCTCGGCTCTGAGGAAAGGGAGGAAGTGTGGCTCTCAAGGCTGACGCCAACCGGTGACACAGGACACGCATCATGACATCATTCCAATTCATTTGAATGGAGTTCTCCAAGTCCATCAAGCCCATTCTTCCAATAACTTTGACAGTTTGTTTTAAGCATAGGCTTACTATATCTGAATCTAAGTCACTGGTTTCATGGAAACAAATCAGCTGCCCATTGTCTAATGTCAGTCAGAGTTGTAGAAATTATTCCAGCACTATTTTAGAGTCGCTTTCCTTTTTCAGATGTTCCCCAGATGTTGCATGGAGTTAAGGTCGGGTGGTTACAGTGGGGGAAAAAAAAGAAGCTGATAAAGAAGCTGATACATTCCGCGTTCTGGCCAAGGAATGTATTACCGTCGCGGTAATGGGCAGCCACACTGTTACACTCACAGACACACACACACACACACACACACACACAAATTAATACACAACACACACAGCCTCTTCTCAGCAGTCCTGCCCCTGTGTTGACAGATATATTGATCACTGTCGCCTCAGAAACCACAGGGCTCCACAAGGCTCCCCATGGACACGGGTTTCATAGCCCATCTGTTCAGGGCGACAGGTCCGACTACAACAGGTGGCGAACCGGCGGAAGTGACCTGAACCAGAGCTCCAAAGTGGACCAGCAGCTGAACCAGAACACCGCACCGCACCTACAGCACCTACCTTGAACTTGAGATATAAACTGGCACAGCCACCAGAGGGTCAAAAAGGACCGTCATAAGTGCGGTAAGAACCGGTCTACCACAACACTACGCAGACTGTAGTGTGTATGGTGGACCAATGCTCACATGTGGGCCTGTGGTTAGCCACGGAGCCAGGACTCTTAAACAGAGCCAGAGGACGCACATGGGAATCTGTGGCATTCAGTCTTTACAAGAGCATTCTTGGAGATGCTTGCAGGCCGGGCCGAAATCCCTCCAGTGCCATCAGACTGCTATGGAAATTGTTTAAGGGCTTCAAAGGACAAAGTGTGCTTTGAACCAGTGTCTGGGTAGAACGTGTGTGTGTACATGTGTGTGTGTGCACACACACACACACACACACACACACACACACCTGTTAGAGGGTAAGGAGCGAAGATTTTTCTTCATTGAAAAATTACACTTTTTACACAAGTTCACTGCTGGTCTGATAGATGTTTTCCCCTGTTTAAGTCTGAATAAAGAACTATACATAAAAACAGCTTCCTCAAAGACAGCGTAAGCGGGAGGCATCACCACGCTTCCTCCTCATTTCTTTAAAGACCAGCCGTAGCTCTTAGCCCCCCGGTGATCCGCACAAGAGCCCCTAGGCAGCGTAGCTCACAGCGACTAAAGAAACAGACAGCTGCATGGCCTGACATGACAGCTAGAGAGAAAAGACCAATTACTCACAACTGGGATCTCAGGTTAAGAAGAATAAAGAGAGAGAGAGAGAGAGCGAGAGAGAGGCAGAGAGGAGGGGATATTTTTTGCTGAAAGGAGGGAAGGCCTGCTCCGAGGCTAAACTGCTGCAGGGAGCGGTGAGCCATGCTGGGCCAATAACTATGCTCTGACCTAAAAGGCCAGCGCCCACACACACACACACACACACACACACACACACACACACACACACACACACACTCTTACAGTCAGTGTGTCACTCAAACGCATACCTATTGCCTGACAGACACTATACACATGACTGCCTACACGCACACACACACGCACACACACATTTACCAACACCCATTTTCTGGGAAGCAACCAACAGCCTGACATTAGTCTGCATGTGTGTTTGTGTGCTATGAGTAGCAGCTTGCAGGTGTGGCAGTGTCAGTGTGTGTGTATAGGAGAGAGTGTGTGTGTCTGTTCATATAAGAGTGTGTGTGTCAGGAGGCCACTGTATGGGGTTCAGTCTGCAGGCCCATGTCCTCATGACTCCCTGGGGTCCTGCTCCACCCGTGCCCCCCGCACCCCCACCCCTTCAGCCATCACAGGAGCCGCTCAGCCGGGCTCAGCTCATACATTTTCATTTGGCTGTCATCTTAATCCACAGCGACTGCTGCATTACCACGCCTCTTATCTCTGCACCCCTGCTCCCCACCTCAACGCCAGGCACGCGCACACACACACACACACACACACACACACACACACACTGACGCACGCACGCACACACACCCCATGTCTTAAGTCACAGGCAAACAAAATAAACTCACACGGTCAAAACACAATACTGTAGTCACACTCACAAACACACAAAGGCAATTATGATTCATACACACAGACCTACACAAGCTAACAGTCATGAACACACACACACAGGCACACACTGCCAGAAGTACACTCTACCATGTCAAAACACACCTACTGACATGCCTGTGGAGGTGGAGGGGGGCACAGGCCACACTGGTGGATCACAGAAAGTCCACTTCTGTCGCTTTCATAAGCCCCCAAATAACCCCCCAAAACAATGGCACGCAAACACACACACACCCCCACCCACCCACACACCCACCCACACACCCACCCACACTCACACACTCAAATACACACACACACACTCTCACACTCAAACACACACACACACACTCTCACTGCAGCTGACTCTAGCCAACACCCACCACCACTAACGTGACACGGGACATTTTCCAGATCGCGAATGAAAGGCAACTAAAGCAGTCACACATCTGTGGACACGCAGCACGTCTGCAGAGAACCGCGGCGCTCAATAAACACTCAGCCGTGCCGAACCGCCGTCCCAGAGTGTGTGGATTAGGGCTTTTCAGTTGGGCCAGCCAGACAGGGGTCCAGTTTCAGCACCACAGCCCTGTCACAAGCTGTTACACTCACCAGGACGCACACACACACACACACAAACACAAACGTCTTTAGTATCTAGGAAATGTATTCATAAACCTTTTAGAAAGACTGCTGCAACACAAGCCCCTGCTGACACTCCTACCGAGCCATTCCCATCAATCACTCCCAAGTTTCACACGTCCGAGGGAAGAGCTAGCTCCCGTAGGAGCAAAGACACACATACCACAACACATCAACAAAACAAACTCAACTCTGCTCAACATGGACAGGGTTTGTGGCATGGGATGCGAGTCGATATACTGTGGGTGAATGGTTCTCCCTACTGGTGGCACAGAGGAAGACTGTAGAGAGGAAGACTCATCTCTAGCAGCAAGAATGCTGGATGAAGTATAGGCCTGAGCACTGAGTACCAAAATGTCCCTTTTAACGGAGTCAACTCTCATCCTTCAAGCGGCCTGCTCTGTTGCACGTTCACTCGTCTGACCTAAGGTGAGGTGACCCTGAGGTGATTCATGGCTGGTTCAGTCACATGCCAGAGCTGCTACCAATCTGTACTGCAGAGGTCCAGCATTTAAAGTTGAGAGACGCAACTTTTTCTATTATCTCATACTTATGACTGCCAACCATGAGTGACATTTCATGTATTTTCTTATTAGAAATGCCACCAGAACTCCAGACAATACAGGAGGGCTTAACACGTCCATTCCTTTAATGATGATGCTGCATGGCCCTCATCAACCATAACTGGAAGAAACATGTTAACCTTAAAGGTTTATTTTCCACCGGTGGGAAAAATAGTTTTTTGTTCTTGTTCACAATATGCCTTTGAATCTCCGGGAGTTTTTGTCCTAGAATCATAAAAAGAACACCCCCCGAAACATTTAATCTTCTACATATATGCCACTTGTGTATCAATGCTTTTTTAGTTAGAGGAAATATACAATAACAATACATGGAAATATACAATAATCAAGGCATGTCAGACTACCTAAAGAGGTCTAACATAGTCAGTAGAGAATGGTCTGGTGGTCTGTGGTTGGTCTGTGGTGGTCTGTGGTTGGTCTGTGGTTGGTCTGTGGTGGTCTGTGGTGGAGTGATGCAGTCTGAAACGATCAGAGATGACTCACCCATCGTTGGAGCAGGTGAGGAACTCCTCTTTGATCTTGGGGTGCCAGCAGCCACTATTCAGCATGGCTGTGTGACCCTGAAGGGAAAGAGTGGAAGCTCCAGTTAGCCAGACAGACATCTTAAAAACAAAAAAGCAGACAGCTTGACTACAACAAACAAATTAAGACAAATAAAAAGCGTTGGCACGGAATATGGCGTTTAGCCCGAACTTCACCCAGCCTGCCTTCAGTCTGAAGCATTTACTTCTCTTGCCTCAATGGCCTCGATGCTACACAAATCAAAAGCCTAAAAACCCTGCTTAAGCGAAACAAAACTTGTATATTTATAAAACGGTTACGTCTACCTTAGGGTAGAAACTTGACCTGCTGGTCATGTATAAGCTGCATTTAGGAGGGAAACAGCACACGTGGCAAACTGTTAACCTGAGCCTCATCACTGTAGTCAGTGTGGTTCAGAACAAGCGCTGTCAAAGCATGTCTGGAGGCCTTAATGAAATGGAGGTCTGGAGGCCTTAATGAAATATTGGAGTCATATTTTATTGGAAAAAAAAAGACAGATTTAAAAATGAACCATAAGTACCAAAAGCCTGAACCTTTTGAGAGGCTAGTGGCTTGAGTCTACTGTTTTATGTCATGGGAAAGAGCACGGGGAGACGTCCTCTCCCGAACAGAGATCAGCCAAGAGCTAAAGTGCTCCAAGCTGTGGGATCACGGCGCGGTGACCCCCACCAGAACTCCTCCAGCAACAGACATTTATAAAGAACAACTCAAACCATAACAAATAACAAGCTCAGAGAGGATGGGCCTTCAAGAGGAGACGGCGACCAGGAGGAGAAGCATATCAATAATAGAAAGAGAAAAAACATTTAGGCGTATGCTGGTATTATTAGGTTAGAATATGATGTATCGATGCTATATACACACACACACACACATCTACTGGGTGGCTGTGTACACTTGTGTGTTTTTCTGGCGCTGTGTATCTAATGATGAAGCCACATGAACAGTAAACACACAAGCTACTGTTTCCTTGTTGTTGCCACGGTTACAGGGGAACGGAGAGGCAGAGAGAGCATGGGTGGCTGGAACGGCTTATTTGTCCCAAGTGGCTAAAAACAACCCAGGAAAATAAATCCAGTGATGATGGAGGCTTAATAGGCCACTGTGAGCCACAGCGTAGCAATGCACATCTGACTTACGGCCCCGACAACACAGGACAGCAAATTGGCAATGACTAAGGAGAACCAGACGGCAGAGCACATGAACATGAACACGAACACACAGACACACACACACACACACACACACACACACAAACGCAAACGCAAATACAAACACACCACATGAGAGAATGACAATTACAAGTGAAAAGGAGATTCTAGGAAACCCCTGAGTTTGGTATGTGTGTGTGTGTGTGTTTGTGTTTGTGTGTGTGTGTGTGTGTGTGTGTGTGTGTATATACAGACGGAGGATAGCATGAGGACACAGCACATTAAAGTGACTTATGTGCTCCACTGCACCTTGCAGTAAATTAGAGGAGCAACCGGGCAGCAGAGCACATCCAGAGTAAGGGGAACAGGAAGAGGAGTCATGGGATGGAGGGGTGGGGTTGGTTGGTCGAGGGAACCCCCAGCCCCAAAATAAACACAGAGTAAAAAACGCACGCACACACGCATTTCCCATTAAGGAAAGGGTTTACAAAACACTTCATTACCCCTCAGTCATCTGCTCCAGATGCTAAACACACACCCACACACACACACAGTCACCAACACACACACAGGTCCCTTGCTATATTTACTGTTATCCATGTTGCTTGGTGCCGGGTGCCTGGGTTGTGTGTGTTCGCTGACCACCCCATCTCTCAAACCCGTGGGTTCACTGTATCCTGTAACCACTGGCCCTAGTGTCTTTGCTGGACACCACATCCTTGTGACCACTACATAATATAATGGACATCTTTGCTCTGATAATAATAGGAGGGCTAGGCTACCATTTGCTCAACTTAATGCACAACGCATTCTGCTCTCATGTTTATGCCCTACTGTACTGGGCTCTGCATTCCTCCCCACAAACCAGCTTAAAACCTACACACATATCGGTGGCGTGGAGGTCCATTACTGTCTCTTGGTGACCACATCGACTAGTGTTCGACTAAAGGGGGCTGGAGGACACAGCCATCCCAATGACGAGGGAAGAGTCCAACAGTCTGACAGTGAATAAGTTGGAACTGCTCGCCTCTTCTGTTCCCCCTTTTCCCAATCTGTACCTCTGCTGCTCACCTTGGTGTTGGCCATGTCCACGATGTACTGGTCCCCCTTCACACACTCCATCACGTTGAAGCCGTCCCGGTCCAGGACCTTGGCCTGGGCGTTTCCGGCCACCACCAGGATCACGTCACCTGTGTTGCTGTACTGCAGGGACCTGATCTGATGACTGAGAGAGACAGAGAGAGAGACAGAGAGTGGTAAGAACAAGAGACAGCCAGAAACCAGATGGCACTTCTCTCAGTGCAAACCCACCACGCCAGAGAACGGAACATAAATACGCTGCAAAATAGGACACGCGTCACTTAAACAGCTCAGTCACTGAGCAGCGGTGGCATAGGAGTCATACGTCATGAAGCTCTAAACGAGTGATTGACGTGCTCTCTATCAATGATGACAATAAGATATATTCCATCAGTGCTGGCGCCGTCCAAAAACAACCTCCTGAACCGAGTGCTCAGGTCACTGGAACGACTGAAGCACCGGGCTCCCCATCCCTCTGGGAGTGTTCAAGCCCAGCCCCGGGGCCTCCATGTCAGAGGGAGAGAGCAAGGGACGGCACCTCTTATCATCCCCTAGTCAAAAACATCTGTCTGAGTTGAGCAAGACCCAACCCAAGACAATCCTGCTTATGGCTGCAGAAAGGGCTTTTTAAAAAGGTGAAAACAAGATAGAAAGAAAATCCACAGTTGTCATGGTATTAAAACTAACAACAACAACAACAACAAAGAAGAAACGGCGGTGAGCCTTCAACCCGACACACATACTCGCACAGACAGCAGAACACAGAAGACACCCCGAGGACGCATCCCGGTGATGTCAGCCAGTAAGAACAAACCCGCGGAGTAACAAATCAGAGCGAGAAAGTTTGAGGAGGAGAGAGAGAGACCCTTGAGAGAATGAAAGTAGCCCAGCTCATTGATAGAGATTAATGCCCTCTGTAGAGCGACTGAGAAGAAAAAGGAGAGCGCGTGACAGACGGAGGGGGAGGCACAGTCCAATCCAATGTCATTCTCACATTTTACAGCACAAGCTGTTACTTTATAGCATGTTTTTGGCATTGGAGCACAGGATAGAGAGAGAGACAGGAAGAAAAGAGAGAGAGAGAGAGAGAGAGAGAGAGAGAGAGAAGTAATTTGAGTTTCTCTTTGCGGATGCAGGAGTGATGAGGGGAATTTCTGGCAGACACTCGTCTAGAGCGCGGCGCCCGGAGCAGCTCCCTATGAGCCTCACCGCTGTGGACAGTGGACAAGGACCAGGAGACATGTACTCTTAAACAGAAACGCACACGCACACGCACACAGGGCCACCATATGCCTCAACCACAAGCCTCTATCCAAACCCTGTTGTCACCCTCAGAGAGGAGAGACGCTGCTGCAGCTGGATGGGTGGGTGGGTGGGGGGGGTTAAGGGGGTTGTCTGCTATGCCAATGAGGCGGAGCATCTCAGATAATCGCTTGTCGTGGGGAAGAGGCTCAAGCCCCATTGGCTTCCAGTCCCACGGGACATCTCACACTGTGACTACTTCCACACGCGGGAGCAATATCTTGCACACAGGCACACACACGTACACAAACACAGAGAAAAAAAACAGAAACACACACACACAGAAACACACACACATACGTGTGCACACTCCTGTACAGACAAACACAGACAACCGGAACATGCATCTGGGTCCATTTAGCCAACTGGGCTGATTGGACATGAGTGGAAGAATGGGGGGCCCATTCCTGAGAGATGAAACCACCACAGTATAAACATCAAACCCAGCAGCACTGAGCAATCACACAGGCAGAGAGATGGAAGGGGGAGAAGAGAGGAGAGGAGAAGAGAAGAGAAAGAAGAACAAAGGAGAGACAGGGTACAACAGAGAGACAGGGTAAGACGAGGAGACAGTGTAAGACAGAGAGACAGAGTACAACAGAGAGACAGGGTTCAACAGAGAGACAGTGTAAGACGAGGAGACAGTGTAAGACAAGAGGTACAGGGTAAGACGAGGAGACAGTGTAAGACAAGAGAGACTGGGTACAACAGAGAGACAGGGTAAGACAAGAGAGACAGGGTACAACAGCGAGACAGGGTAAGACGAGGAGACAGTGTAAGACAAGAGAGACTGGGTACAACAGAGAGACAGGGTAAGACGAGGAGACAGGGTAAGACAGAAGGGGGACAGAAAAGAAGGAAAGAAATACAAGAGGGAGAAGCAGCAGTGGTTTGCTGGATTAATGAGGAAAGGGAGCCCAAGACGAGACAGAGAGAGAAATAGAGAGAACCTCACAGGGCCGAGAGGACGAGTGTGAATGAGAGAAAGATGAGTAGTAGGAGGAGGAGGAGGAGGCTGAAGACGCTGCCTGCTGCGCTCACCATTCACAGGGCTGCAGGGATCGGAAGGCCTGCAGAGACGTGTCCATCCCGGCAAAGTCCCAGAACTTCACATCGTAGTCGTAACCCCCGGTAACCAGCCGCGCTCCCGAGGGGTCCAGGGCCATTGCCGACACCTTCAAAAGGAGAAGACCAACCCAGGGTCACACACACGCAGACCACACACATATAAAGACACCTGCAGAAGCACATTAGCAGGCAACTGTCACAAAAGAATGGATGAATCAGACCCCATGCAAGCAGTCCCATGTACGCACGCACAAAGACATTTATAGAATATAGCAGTTTAGTTTAGACACACACAAAGACAGCAAGTGCTGGACCACACACACACACACACACACACACACACACACACACACACACACACACACACCAGGAGCAAAACTACACTAAACACAGCCACTGCACTAATTCACTCTGTAAACCCTCTCCCTCTCTCTCCTGGACCTGCAGTCACTTCATGAGTAGCCCCCGGTTCACTGAGAAAAATGCTCATTAACGAGGCAATTAGTGGACGTTAGTTAGCCGCGGCTTAATATAGCACTGCTCATATACGGTAAAGCTCAACATGCTCCGCAGTCTTGCGTAAGCCCTCAGCGGTGTGGAGCACCGACATAAATAACGGCGCAGAAGGAACACTCTAGAACGCTTTCCCAATTACATAATAGGACACGCATTCCAGGGGAACACTAATTGATGTGTGCGCAAAGGGGAGCACTCACCGTCTTCGAGCCGTGCTGAAGGGTGATCTCATGCGTGTCTGGAATCTTCTTCACCGGGTTCTGGAAGTGAGAGATGGAAAAAAAAAAGAGAGGGGGAGAGAGGGAACGCAAGAGAGAGAACATTAATAACAGTGTACGGAGGTCAGGCCTGAAACATGGTCTCTGTTAATATAACAGCATCTGTGGATAGGGAACAGGGCTTTCCCAGACGCAGTGGTTGGCTGGTACATGTGTCAGATCTCTCTGTCTCTCGTGCACAAACACACACACCTTCTTCTCACACGCGCACAATTGCCTGCTACAGCTCTGAGAGGAATGTTTCCTAAAGGTTCCCACAGGTCAGCCATGGGAAGGAAAACTTCACACTGAGAATTGGGGGGGGATGGGGGGGTGGGGTTGAGGGGCCGCTGAGGTTTCCCCCGCAACACTCATGCTCCAGGAGGGAGGATCCTTTAAGGGAGTTTCAGGGCTCGGGGATCTCTGGAAATGTGCTGCACCTGTAAGGGCCCCCACCCGTCTGAGAAACCCTGTGGGTCCTCCTGAGTGGCTGCCCCCCCTGGCGTCAAACACAAACGAGGAAATGAGGAGGTGTCAGGAGACGTACGCCCTTCGGGTGCTTCACTTGCCATTCATCACGTCGCCACTTGACCCAGTGTGCAGGGGGACAGGAGAGGTGGGAGAGGTGGAGAAGGAGGTCTTGCCCCCTTCCCACCCCTTGGGTGCGGAGAGAGAAATGAAATGTCAAATCCCACCACTGAGCTGCTTTGCTCTGACACACACACAAACACACGCACACGCACACGCACACGCGCACACACACACACACACACACACACACACACACACTAGCAAAAGCAGTAGTGTGGCCTTAGTGTATGCTGATTTAGGATGATCTGTCTTTCATCACTCTTGACATCTAATCTGGGCCTTTCTTTTGCACCACACCTGGAGAGAGTGAGTGAGTGAGTGTGGATGCGTGTGTTTGTGTGTGTGTGTGTGTATGTGTGTGTGTGTGTGTGTGTGTGTATGTGTGTGTGCACGTGCGTCTGTGAGTGTGCTGGGCTCAGGCACAGGGATATCACGAGGGCGGACCTGTCGGGGAAGGCCATCCATCAGCAGGCTGAAACGCGCACCTTTGGGAGGGCAGAGCGCCTGCACTCCGTCACACTGAGCCAGAGCGAGGCTGGGAGGACGTTTACGGCACCTCTGTTTCCAGCATAGGAGTAGCTAAACACACCCACACACTCTCTCACTTACTCGTGGCATCTGAAAACTAAACACAAAAAGACACTCAAACACTCAAACACACCCACACACACACACACACACTCACTGACTCACTTTCTCATAGCATCTGAAAACTTAACACAAAAACACTTACAAGGCCAGAACACCAACACCAACACACACCACACACAAAATTCTCAGCTCGCACCAATCACCTGAAGGAAGGAAAGCCAGGTGTTTTTGGAACAGGTGTTTGTGTTTTTTGTTTTTGTGAAAGCTACTCTAAAGCCCTTCCTTATGCTGCACCGTGATGGGGCATTTCCATCCAACAACCTGCGTTAAAACAACACACACACACACACACACATAGCTGTGCTTACAGACAGTCAGGGGAAACCATTACCTTTAGCAATGCTTTTGCGAGACCCCCAAAACACCACCATGTGGTTTGGTTTGCTTGTTTGTTTAGATCATCTCAAGAGCCAATTTTGACCTCTAATAGAGCACTGACCTTTTTCTCCATCTGGCTCTATTGACTGAGGAGCACTCCGCTCACAGAGATATGCAACACATTCTCTCTCTCTCTCACACACACACACACACACACACACACACACACACACACACACTGAGGTGATGACGCATGCAAGCATGCTAATGGACTGCAAGGATGCCTCTTTTTTTTCAAGGTTCATCAATAGGTCAATACATGCACTTTGTCCGGTTGTTGCTATAGTATAACACGCACTTGCCAACAAAACATTGAAATGATCATATACTGTTTCGTTACCAATTCATTATCTATTATCAATACAGTTAAACTTGATTATCTGTGACCTCATCTCACACCGTCTGATTTAATGTTGTATATTTTGTAAATGGATTTCTGCATTGGTGTCATGTGGCAATTGGGAAAGTGCTGTACATTTTGCCAGTTTACAGAAGTTTTAGTCCAGCTCTACAGTGGTACGGCCTGAATGGCAGCGTGTTAAGAACCTCATGAATCATCCCATGACAAATGAGGCAGAGTCACAGTCACAGTCACATGAAGAGAACAGATGGTGGAGGGTCTCAACATTGAGGGAGCACATGATGAATGTTGCGACACTGTTGCCCCCTAGTGCTAGAAATATGAACTCTCCTTCAAACTGTCCCAGCGATTAATGGAGCAAAAAGACATGGTTTTCTGAAGGCTTATTATTAAGGCAAGTCAATACCCATGCAAGCTAATCAATTCATCAAATAACAAAAGCCTCAATCAAAGGATTTCATTTTCATGACTAGGACCGTCCCCACGATATAACTACATTTCGTTGTCTCAGTACTTGTACTCTGTGCAATGACAATAAAGTTGGATCTTTTAGTGTAACTCTTCCCAAAGTCCACAATCTGAAAACCAGTAACCTTCCATTGTTTTACAGTATGCTAAGGAAAAGGCTAATCTCCATAGTCAGCTATGCTCTCTCAGCTATAATCCCTCCATCACTCACAGTTCATAGAAGCACTCTCCCTGAATGAATACAGCCGTGTCATACAGATACGTTTTCCTACTGAGGCAAACACAAGGTCAGGGCAAACACAGTGCTTACATCATCATCTTCCTCTTTATTGTCCTCGTCACTGTCGTCGTCGTCGTCATCATCAGCATCATCATCAGCATCAGCAGCAGCAACCTTGCTGGTGCGGAAGCCTGGAGGAAGTGGAGGGCCCATCAGCCCCTTATCCGACTCCTTTGCCCCTTGAGTAGAGAAGCCTGGTGGCAGTGGGGGACCGATGTCCCCCCCATCTGAGTCGGAGTCAGAACCACTGCTGTCGCTGTCACTGCTACTGCTCGCCGGTTTCCTGCATGTGCACACATATACACACAGACACAAATACATTACTAAACTTAAAACACTTCTGGCACCTCTTGCTTTGTTTTTATAAGGTACCCCCAAATCTCAGTTCCTCGGCACTGTAACTTGCAGTGTCATTTGGGCCACATCCATCGGGAGCCTTGCATGATGATTTATTGTTATCTTCCAAAATTGTGAAGTGAGCCTTTGGAATTGATGGTGTTCATACCAGGATACAACTAAATAACTGCAGAAGTACAGAACAATATACTCTGTTCTGACATATGAGAAACCAATGAAACAGACAGGTATACCTTGGCAAGAAGGCCTTCCTAGGTGCATCAGATGACTTGGCTGGTTGGGAGCCTCCAGCCTGCTCCTTCTGATGGTCCTCAATTAGTCGCTCCTCTGTAGGAAATGGAAATCATAAGTTTACGGTTGATAACTGAGCAAAGCCACTACCAAATGTGTGCTTGATGACTGCGTGGGATTGAGAGAGCTTAGAGGGTATGAAAAAAGAATGTACAATTAAGATGGCATAAGAATGATATCTCAATTTACCTAAAACTTGCTGGCTTCTTTCAATGGCTGTTCTTCGTGTTTGTTCAAAAATAGCTTGGAAATCAAAGGTCCGGGCTTTCTTTCCTAAAGAGAATTCAATACATGTAACATTAGGTTATGTTGCCACACACACCTGACCGTGAGGTAAGCTTTGTATTGACAAGCTCGCTTATTTACTCACCAAAGCCAGAAAACCCCATGACAGAAGAAATGTCTGCGTCATCGTTTCCTGCAATAACGGGAGAAATAAGGCAAGGCACGGAAAAGCAACCTTATTCATATAGCGCATTATGTGCAACTCAATGTGCTTTACATATACAATAACAGGAAAGTCAATAAATAAAAATAAATGAAATGGGATAAATAGGCGGCATAGAATGACCATCCAGAAAAGTGACGGTATCGATAAAGTTCAAACATCAAATAAACAAATGGAGTAAAACTAGCGAACAAACAAGGAAGGCCTGACTTTGTCCATTTTTAAAGTGAAAACTAACGTTACTCGAAGAGTCGTTTACTCACAAGAAACAGGTTAAGTTAGCTACGTGTTATTTTGTTGACTGACGACATGAGTTTAGCAACAGGTAACAAAATCAGCAAAGCTACATCATACAGTCTAACAACATAGTTTCGTGACAGTACATGGACACGTGTTTAAGAGGTTGACATTAAATATTTGTCTAGCCAAACACCTTGCTAGGCCCTATAGAATATCTTGAAAAACACCTATCTGATTCAAGCTAGTCAGAATTAAATTCAGTGAGTTAGCCAAGCGTTAGCTACAAACGCCACATTTAGCCCTCCGTTTCATTCCACCAGTTCTACTATCCACTTTTTATAGGATTTATCTAGGGTAATTGTGAGACCTTAAATGCACAATAGAGAGAAGAAACACTAAGATAATATTACCCTCTTTCTGTTCCATGATTCAATTTAACCCCCACAACATTTGTGTCCCGGAAACAAAAGTCTCACATAGTTAGGAAAGAGGAAATATATTTCATATTGCCACCTAGCGGTTGGATGGAATTTAACCACGAGAGTAGTATGTTAGAGACATATCGAATTTTTCAGTTGCAATCTTTATTGCATGACATGGGTATTTCTTAGATTAAGGGCCAAATTGGGTTGCTGAAATTTTGAAAATTTTAATTCCAAATTTGACTAATTGGTATACATTAAACTATCAGTCCTTTAGTCAGAAGCAACGTTATGAGCAGGGTTGAGACCAAAAGATAAGGGAATTTCAGATTTTTTGCCATTTTCTTAACTAAATGTCAAGTAAATGTGTCATTACCATCACATCATTGAATATAGTCAAGTAGTCAAGTAAATGCCATATGTCTCAACTTTTTTTATACAGTGATCATTTAGATTGTCCAACATTGTCCAAAATATATAATTGTTGGATGTTTTGTAATTTATACATAATTTATTGGCAAAAATATGTATGTGATGGTGATGACATTACAGTTCTGGTAATGACAGTTTGTGTTGCGGTGATGACAAATCACTTCGTAACCTATAGCAACAAGCTGTAATGTGCTGGTAATGACTGTGCTGGTAATGACATTTTTGCCAAAAAACTAGCCTTACTAGCAAAGAGGATGGCTAAGCAAGTGTAGCTTACTTTCTAAATGTAATGTACACCATTTTAACTATGAAAATTCAAAAAATAATTTAAAAAAAAATCAAAAATACAGAAATACAATACATATGGTAATGACGCATAATAAGTGAGCATGCCCCACGAGGAATAAAGAGTAGATTTACTTACTTTTCTGGACATCAAGGCTACAGTCTTGCAGCTTGAAATACATGTGCTCCACTATGATATTAAGATACCATGGCTACCAAATAAACATTTGATGAAAAAACTGTAGGAAAGTGCCTTTATGCAGAGTGTGATGGTAATGACGGCTAAACCATGGGACAGGTAGAAATGAGCCCAAATAAAGTACAAAATGCATATATATGCTTAATCTGTGCATGTAGTTTATTAGTTCAAGTAACATTAAATTCATTATGCATATTTTTATTTTTAATTTGTGATAAATAATGCTTGAGATATGGCACGACATGTGAAAACTATGGTGGCGGACAACACCAAAACACAGATATTGTACCACTAAACACCAATAAAATGTGTGAAAATCATTAGTAAGAGCAACCATAAAAAAAAGTCTAGGCTTGTTTTTGTCTATACTAATTAATGGATCTGAAATGTATTAGATTTAATTCATTTTTAATATAATTACACCCTGTGGACTGAAATAGGCCCCAATTCTAAGAAATACAACATACTTAAATGTAGTAATCTGCAAAGCTACATAAAGAAAGCTACATAAATCAGTTGCAATATATAAGGTGACTAGTTTAGTCTCTGATGATGTCCTCTAATAGTGCCAGTCAGCTGAGGTTCTGTGGAAAAGGGGCCAGGTTTTCAGAACGGAAAATATCAACAATGCACAAGATGTCTTCATTGAGGACATGAGGCATTTTATGAAAATATAATACCCATTATAATGTCATTTTTTCCCCCGTGCGATTACTCTTACTTCTGGAGTGTCAGTTTAAGTTACTCTGATTGTCATCATAAAATAACTGCAGATATTCAGTCTTTGTCCAAAAAGAATAGCCAGATATTCAATTTTGCTTCATGCTGTTTATGATGTGGGTCAGGCTTACACCAATAACATCTGACCTTCTGAGGTCACAGTGTAAGAGAAACTCTGTCACTCTAAATCCTTTTTCTAAAGCCTCCAGGCTTTACAGTATGACCTGTTGGTGACTCA
The DNA here is from genome assembly GCF_963457725.1 of Sprattus sprattus. Classification (NCBI taxonomy): domain Eukaryota; kingdom Metazoa; phylum Chordata; class Actinopteri; order Clupeiformes; family Clupeidae; genus Sprattus; species Sprattus sprattus. The sequence goes on along the minus strand of NC_137922.1, from coordinate 18,478,945 downwards.
GGACATTATAATTCTGCCTCACAGTGGTTTAATGAGGACGGTACCTGAGCAGAAGACCCCCTGTGTCGGGGAGTTCACGGCAGCTCCTGATTACAACCAGCAGCAGCATCTCAAGGAAGGCCTCCCATCACTAATGACTTCAGAAAGTCACCCCCTGTTCATCCCAGGGCTAAACTTCAAACTGCTGATTGGGTATGCTGGTGGCAAACACTACAGTGATTCATGGTTGGGATTTTAAAGGGATTTTCCTCTCAAACCTCTTGAAATTAGCATATAAATTAAACATTTTATATTGGTTAATTTGTTTGTTAATTTAACATCCCGCTTTATCATACAAACAAAGACATTTTGGCATATTAGTTACTATAAATTAAATATTTTGATATATAAACGTATTTACCACAACTTTTTGTTTGTATGAACAGGGATGTGTGTTGATTACATTAACAAACTAATTAACCAATATAAAATGTTTAATAAATGATTACATTAACCAAATATTAATTCATTAATGATGACTAAAATATAGAATATCTCACATTTATATATAAGCATATATAAGCAAACTATGACACTAATTGCATAAAGGAACACATGTCCTACACGTGTAAATCGACTTCAATATGTATGTACATCCTGATGGAAACTGTGTTAAAATGCTGAGTAAAATGGCAGAGGCAGTTCTGAAAGATCAGGATGCTGTTCACTGTTTGGTGTGTCTGGATCCGCTGAGAGATCCAGTCACTATTCCATGTGGACACAATTACTGTATGAGCTGCATTGGTGGCTGCTGGGATCAGGAAGATGAGAAGGCTGAGTACAGCTGCCCCTGGTACAGAGAAAGATTCAGCCCAAGGCCTGCTCTGGAAAAAAAACACAATGTTGGCTTAGCTGTTAAAGAAAATGAAGATGATCAAAGTTGCATCCAGTCCCTGCCTTAAAGAAGCACAAACCCCTCAAAGCCGCCTCACAGCTACTGGAGAGGATCTAAGCTAAAAATGACAAGCTTCTCGCTGTGTTTTGTTGTACTGGTCAGACTAGCCTCTGCATGTTGTGCACAACGGATGAACACAAAGGCCATGAGACCATTTCAGATGCAGCAGCACTCTGTACGGGTTGGCAAATTATATGAAATCAAGGGTTTGTGCGCATCTGCCCACAATGCAATGTTTGACCAATTCTTAAGGACAGAATAACAAACCAGAACAATACACTTTAATGTTGTAATTATGTAGTACCTGCGTTTTTTATAGAAAAAGGAGTTTTAGACTCCCTCTAGTGAATCATTTCACTCCAACATTAAGGAAGTAAATAACATTGGAAGCTGGTGAGTTCTCTGCCTCTTCAAACTTTGTAATACTCAATGACATTTTTTAATTATCCTATTGATCCCCACAATGCTAATATAACATTTTTAGTAAGAAATGCGGGTAACTGTAGAAGTCAAGATGCCATTTTGAGGACTGAAAACTTTTTCAGATAAAACTGCATGTCTGCTGGGCAGGAAACCCAACAAACTCCTCGTATAAATCAAAAGAACTTCAGGACGAGTGATCTGACACAGGTGTGGTGGTGCACCATTCCACTGTGCAGTGCTCCTTGCGAAGGATGAAAGGGACATGGTGGAAATGTCTGGGAAAAGTAAGAAAAACTATAATCTATAAACTATAAATTAAACTATAAACTATAAATACTGTACAGCGTCTGCTAAACGACTCAATGTAAATTGCTGATTTAGACAGTACTGTAAAATGAAAAAAAATGTATTTATCAAAATGGAATGACTTTGTTAGTCCAGTAATACAGACTGTTAGACCTGATGTTTAAACAGCAATTATTTTATTACTGCCAATTTGCTGTGTATGTGGATGTGTATATACATGTGTGTGTGCGTGCGTGCGTGCGTGCGTGCGTGCGTGTGTGTAAGTGTGTGAGAGAAAAAGAGAGACAGAGAGACACAGAGAAAGGCCTGTATGGGAGAGAGAGAGAGAGAGAGAGAGAGAGAATAGTTTAGTTCTAAGTGTTTTTCCCACACTACCAGATTCCTGTCAGCTGACATTGGGTCCAAACACAATTTCCAGTCATCTCCAAGTCTCAAGGGACTACGAAATCAACAGCACCACCAAAACAGCTTTACCATAAATATTTTCCTCATTCTGAGAGATTTAATGAGACCTGTCAGGAATTGTGTTTACAAGGCTCGCTTGGACGCTACTGCTGGGAGACTGAGTGGAGTTATGAGGTGAAGGGGGTTGACATAGGCGCAGCATACAAAGGCATCAAGAGGAAAGGTATTGGTTGTTGTTTGGGTCTCATCTATCAGTCATGGAGTTTGTCCTGTAATCCGAAAGAATGCTTCTTTTGGCTGAGTAACAACAAGACTAACAGTTGTGCCTGGCAACTTAATTGAAGTGTACACAAGGCAGGAACCCCTGCAACGTGTCCTTCTGCAATGTTTCTGACACGATGACCCTTCTCCACAAAGTACACACCACTTTCACTGGGCCCCTGTATCCACGCTTGGGGTTGTACATTATTTTTTTTTAATTAGCTCAGTAAAAGTGTAGCTTTCATACTGTATAAGGGATAATCCTATTATCACATCATGTTAGAAGGACAAAGACATAGCTAGAAATATTGTGTTATTGTCTTTTCCTTGTCTCATACTTAGCAGGGGTTGTCCTTGTTCCAAGCAGTTCTTGGCTTTCTTCAGCAGAAGGAAGGAATATTTTAGAATACATACACAACCAATATGTCCTTACTAAAGGGTGTTCTCTTTGAAGCCACGTATTTATGATACGGTCATGTTAAATAGTTTGATATTATGGTGGAATTGTTCATTTGTTGTGGTAGAGTCATTGGTTTAGGGGTCAATTCTGAAATCAAACTGACAAACTGTTTGTCCTGATATAAAGTGTTAGTATATTTCTAACACATTGTCCCTTTGAGTGCCGAGCCACTTGACCTTGTAAAGGTTATCTATGACTGAAGGACATGTTATAGGGAGTGGTATATAGGCTCTCCTTCAAACCAATTGACCTTGCATTGTGAGATTAAAAAAAAAATCTTCTGGAGTTTGAAATATTGGCAGTGATAACATGGGGCATTGGAAGGAATCCATGAGATGCCCTCAGAATACAAACATATTTTATGGTCCTCCCTTCTACTCCTCTAATTCTCTGCTTTTCCTTTTTACTGGGTTTCACAACCATGGGCTCTGACGCTACTCAGCTAAGAAACAGTAGAGGAGAAATGGGGCACCTTTGTCTTTGTAGATCTGAAACCAGCAAATCCCATTATTTTTCACAACAGCCCCAAGACAGGAATATGGGATATTTATCCAGCCCATAAATTCTAAAGCTAAAACAGAATCTATTGAGGAGAAAGTTCCACTCCACTTTGTCAAAATGGCTTCAAGTTCTCAAAGAACAAGACAGTTACTGCAAAGAGCCGGGACTTAGTCATAGAAAGCTTTCAGAAGTAAGGTCACACAGGAAAGTAATTGAATTAATTAGACAATAAGAGTTTCTTGGTCATGTTGAATGGATTTCTCATCTCCACCGTCTCTCTAAGACCGCCCTGAATGAGGCCTGTTTAATGTCTTCCGCATGAGTGTGTTTATAACTCACTGCATTTATTCATGATCTCGCATTAATTTATTGTCTCATTCTCAGAAAAAATCCTCAAGCAATAAGAAGAAAGGCAGCAGAACACAGAAAACCGTCCTTCCTCTTAGAGTTTTATTCCATGTGCAGAAATAAAGTGAAATGGGCTGAAGGACCAAAACAAAATAAAGACAATATTACTGGCTGACTGACCTCGCCTGACGGATCAAGGTTTTTTTTTTTAACTCAACTGCCCTCTCATCCCTGCCCCTAGCAAAGTGCAGTCAAGGGCAGAGGTAGCCTCCATCACCGCATTAAATCAAAATCCCTTCAGCCATTTTAACAAGATAGAAAGAGAAACAGCATGGAATTTCCTGCTTTGCTAGGGGAGAAAAACTCTTTGGAGGTCTGAGAGTTGTAGGTACAGTGGGAACACATAAGACTTAAGACTAAGCTGAGTTTCTATCAAACTTTTTAATGCAAATTGAAATTGTATTGAAATTTGTATAGAATGGAATAAGTGGAATACGAAATCAATTTGCTAGAGGGGATAGATTAACTCCAATTCGCGTAGGGTATAATGCGACTTATGTTGATGGAAACGGGTTCATTCGCATGAAATCGCATTTGTTGACATTTTATTACGTGTGTTGTTTAGGTTGCCCATAACACCGCAGACGGATAGCACCCACAGCCTCGCATTTACCTTTGCCAAATATTCATGAATGTGCTTAAAATATGCAGATTGGTTGGATGGACACCCACTTACAGACAGAGAGGACTGCAGTCATTAGCCTCTGTGGGTGTAGTCAGGTGTACCATAAAACCACCAGGTGGAGCAACCAGGCGAACCAACCAGTAGCTCCACTTGTATCTCTGTCTCCTCCAGTCTTGATACGTCTATTACCACAACTGCAGACAATGAAGACATGGGCCATGCCAGTCAGAGAGAAATCTTCTTTTTTTCTCATTCATTTTTTATCTCCCAGAGAAATCTTCTGTCTTCAAAAAGCATAAATCAAAGCACAAACATGAGCTGAACCTTAAAATAAATAGAAATAGATTAAAAATAATACTGAACCACCAAAATAGACACATCAAACTGAATTGAATATTGAATATCAAATGAATGTCCACTTTCCATTAATTTATCTATTATTCCTTTTAGTCTGTTCTTGTTTGACCTTGAGGTCCAGAAATGTACACAAATATTTAACAGTAAATATTTACTACTAACCCTCATTCATTGTATTTGCTCTCAGTTCTTTCAGTTCACAAATGCCCGGAGCAGATCATTAACATCCTCGCTTCTTACTATTGTTATGTCTTGAAATCAATATAAGGGGCAGTCAGGCTTTCAGTGCATGTATGCCAGTATTTATAATCTTAGAGGTAATGAGGACTCTCAGATAATGTTATAGTGGTCTTGTAAATTTAGACTGGTACTCCTGCATTCAACATTCAGGTAACGTATTCAATTCAAGAACAATGTAATGCACTAATCCCGCACGCATGTCTCAAGCACATAAGCACATGTAAAATATCCATACAGTACTATCTCTCTCACACATATGCACACAGACACACAAACACACACACCATATATACGGGGTGCAGTGGCTCACAGATACACTGCCTGAACAAACCTACTTTTAACAATCCATCTTCAAACATTGGAGCTGTCTGACTTTCATTCTCAAGTCTGTTTGGGTTTGGTTTGATCTGAGTGAGAAAGCAGGACACAGCACACAACTTTCCACACAGTACAAATGCACAAAAGAACCTCAGTACGCTTCAACATTGACTCAGAGGAGACTAGGACACGAATGACATTACGCTAATGGGGAAAGAGCAGGAGCGTGTTGTGAAAGGTAGAACAGAGGGAAAGTGTTGTGGCCTGATTTACATGGTGTATCCCAGCAAGCAAGCCTCCACAGGCCCTATACGGGCCCCCTTAGGGCTGGCACAAGGGCCCTTTGAGGGCTGCCCATGCCGGGCCCCTGAGCTTTTGCTCATTGGCAAAGTGCCGGCCCCTCATTGCTGGCCCTGCGTGGGCAGCCCTAACACAGCCCACAGGAGCCCTCACAAGGCCCACGCAGGGCCCCTGAGCTTTTGTTCATTGGCCAAGTGCTGGCCCCTCAGTGCTGGCCCTGCGTGGGCAGCCCTTACATAGCCCACAGGAGCCCTCATTAGGCCCACACAGAGCCTGCACTCATTTTTGGCTCATTTATTTATTGAATATATTTATATATAATAGTAAAACATAAAAGTGAAAGTAAAAAACTGGCAGAAACTGGCACACACACACAAACTCTGAATTTGATCTCTGCATTTTACCCATCCAGGGTAGAGACTCACACACTCTGAATTTGATTTCTGCATTTTACCCATCCAAGGTAGTGACACACACACACTCTGAATTTGATCTCTGCATTTTACCTATGCAGGGTAGAGACTCACACACTCTGAATTTGATTTCTACATTTTACCCATCCAAGGTAGTGACACACACACACTCTGAATTTGATCTTTGCATTTTACCCATCCAGGGTTGTGATACACACAGCACACAGTGAAGTGAAGCACAGCACATTTTTCCTGCCGCTTGGGGATTGAACCGATGACCTTACGCTTTCCAGCCCAACACCCTTACCAGTAGTCCACGTGAGCTTTGTCCACCCAAACTCAAAAGTTATACGTTTTCTACCTCGGAGTTTGGTTTGACAAAGCTCAATAATAATAATAATAATAATAATTCATTTTTTTATATTTTTCTGTATACAAACACACATACACACACACTTGTATTAATAAAGTCTTTAATTTGAATTCCTTTTGGCTATTGTACATTTCTGACTATACAGATGTTAGTTATGCTGTAACTGCATCCATTTAGATTTGCAGAACAAACACTTTCTATTTTTTACTATCATATATAAATAAATTCAATAAATAAATGAGCAAAAAATGAGTGCAGGCTCTGTGTGGGCCTAGTGAGGGCTCCTGTGGGCTATGTTAGGGCTGCCCACGCAGGGCCATCACTGTGGGGCCAGCATTTTGCCAATGAGCAAAAGCTCAGGGGTCCTGTGTAGGCAGCCCTCAAAGGGCCCTGTGTAGGCAGCCCTCAAAGAGACCTGTGTGGGCAGCCCTCAAAGGGCCTGCGTGGGTAGCCCTCAAAGGCCCTGCGTGGGCAGCCCTCAAAGGGCCTGCGTGGGCAGCCCTCAAAGTGGGCAACCCTCAAAGGGCCTACGTGGGCAGCCCTCAAAGGGCCCTGCGTGGGCAGCCCTCAAAGGGCCTGCGTGGGTAGCCCTCAAAGGGCCTGCGTGGGCAGCCCTCAAAGTGGGCAACCCTCAAAGGGCCTGCGTGGGCAGCCCTCAAAGGGCCCTGCGTGGGCAGCCCTCAAAGGGCCTGCTTGGGTAGCCCTCAAAGGGCCTGCGTTAGTAGCCCTCAAAGGGCCTGCGTGGGCAGCCCTCAAAGTGGGCAACCCTCAAAGGGCCTGCGTGGGCAACCCTCAAAGGGCCCTGCGTGGGCAGCCCTCAAAGGGCCTGCGTGGGTAGCCCTCAAAGGGCCTGCGTTAGTAGCCCTCAAAGGGCCTGCGTGGGCAGCCCTCAAAGTGGGCAACCCTCAAAGGGCCTGCGTGGGCAGCCCTCAAAGGGCCCTGCGTGGGCAGCCCTCAAAGGGCCTGCTTGGGTAGCCCTCAAAGGGCCTGCGTTAGTAGCCCTCAAAGGGCCTGCGTGGGCAGCCCTCAAAGTGGGCAACCCTCAAAGGGCCTGCGTGGGCAACCCTCAAAGGGCCTGCGTGGGTAGCCCTCAAAGGGCCTGCGTGGGTAGCCCTCAAAGGGCCTGCGTGGGCAGCCCTCAAAGTGGGCAACCCTCAAAGGGCCTGCGTGGGCAACCCTCAAAGGGCCTGCGTGGGCAGCCCTCAAAGGGCCCTGCGTGGGTAGCCCTCAAAGGGCCTGCGTGGGCAGCCCTCAAAGGGCCTGTGTGGGCAGCCCTCAAAGGGCCTGCGTGGGTAGCCCTCAAAGGGCCTGCGCGGGCAGCCCTCAAAGTGGGCAACCCTCAAAGGGCCTGCGTGGGCAACCCTCAAAGGGCCTGCGTGGGCAGCCCTCAAAGGGCCCTGCGTGGGCAGCCCTCAAAGGGCCTGCGTGGGCAGCCCTCAAAGGGCCCTTGTGCCAGCCCTAAGGGGGGCCATATGTGGCAGCCCGCAAAGGCCCAGCATGGGTTTTCTGGGCAGCTTAGACTTTGTTGGGCTATCCGGTGACAGCCCGCAGTGAACCCAAAGCTGCAGGCCCCGCTTGGGCAAGCCCACACCGGGCCTGTGTAGGACTGGTGTGGGCTGGCCCTAGCCCACAGTGCCCATACCGGGCCTGTGAAGGATTGGTGTGGGCTGGCCCTAGCCCACAGTGCCCACAGCCTGCCTGCATGGGGCCGGTGGAGGCTTGCTTGCTGGGATGTGTGTCCTCAAGAAAGGCACCGGGGAAGAGCAGAGAGGATTGATGGGAGATAAAGCCGGAGAGATAAAGAAGAGGGAGAATCAGAGGAAGAAGAGGATAGATAAAGATATATAGGCGGCTTTACAACGCCAGGTAAGTGATGTGAGTGAGATACAGAGAAAGAGCAAGAGAGTGAGTGAGAGAGAGAGCAAGAGAGAGAGAACAATAAAGTGAGAGAGAGAGAGAGAGCAAGAGAGTGAGAGAGAGAGAGAGAGAGCAAGAAAGTGAGAGAGAAAGAGGAAAGAGCAACAAAGAGAGAGAGCAACAAAGAGATGAAGGGGAAAAGGAAGAATAGATTGGCTGTTTTACATGGTAAGTGTGGCAAGAGGAAGAGAGCCGGAGAATGGGAAGGAGGTGGTCCTCTTTTACATGCACGAGGGGCTGCTTTCATCGGCAAAGTGACAGTGTGGCGCCAGGCTGCCTCCAGCTCCAGCGAGTGGGGCGGTTTCCTGGAGCTGGAGAGAGAGAGACACAGACAATGACTCCCCCCCCCCCCCCCCCCCCGCCTTACCAGAGGGGGCCTGGCCGTGACACGCATGGCAATTGGCCCAGGACCAACTGTCCGAGTTGTCTCCGATATTACACAGAAAGATCAGTCCCTCCCCCCAAAAAACATATTAATGTATGCTGATGATGGAGGATATGACCGTTTTCTAATGAGCAGAGCGGGTTAAGATGAATGGGCATGTTGAATTCTCCCCAGCATCTTAGCTGATGAGGTCCTAATGACATCGCCATATGAGCAAGCTGGAGTAATCTAAAGGAGAGCACCACACACGTATCAAACCAATCAGGTGGTCCTGTTTCAGCATTGCTGTGTTCTTCACATGGTGTGGTATGTATGTGTATGGTGTGCTTGCCAGTGTGGCACCGAGTCACATTTCCAAGAACAAGACAAAATCTGCTTTTGTTTGTTTCAAATACTTCCACGTCATACCGAAAACTGAATGGCATAAAACATTTAGTAAAATGCTCCTGAAAGCAGATTTATCTGTTATCATTTTTTTTACAAAATGAACTATTTACACACCTAAGTTTGAAGAATGGTGAAGGCATTTCATGTGAGCTGCTCTAAACCTGAAGCCAGAGATAGCCACCTCTAACAATGTACCTCTTGCCTTCAATGTGCTATGCAAATACACATGTACATGGATTAGTGTCTCTTAATGCTAAATGGTTAATTAAAATGCCAAAATCCCAAAGTAATAGCTGCTGATTACAGATCTCAGGAGAGACCAAACAAGATACATTGTTTTATACTGAAAATGTTAATCTAAATGTAAATCTCATTATAAATTGAGAGAAAATTGTGTGAACCATTAGTATTCCTATTGACTACTGCAAAACCGAAATTGTTGTCATATAAATGTATACGCTGTGTACACCATCCCATTCTCCTCCTAGCTATCCCCATTGTTGACATCCATTTACAAAGCACGTGGATTCGCCCATGGCAAACGCACCCCATTCTATATCACGAATGGGGCTTGATGAGATACTGAGTCTCTGCCCCTGAGGTATCTCAGCACACATTTTTTTCACTTGCTCCATTCCAACAGCCTGCACCTTTAGGTACCAACACATTACCTCCACAAAAATGAGATGTCCATTTATTAACCTCAACCAGAGGAGCACTTGATGATACACCAGACGCAGTATGGGTGGATACACAGCAGCCCAAGCTATTGGATCTTTCCTCACAACCCCCATCATCAACATCACACACAAATTCATACACACACTCACACACACACACACACACAAACACACACCACACACACACACACACATACACACACACACACACATACCCTCACCACCACCCCCCATAGGTCCATGTCAGGATGTGTAGTCATCCCATAACATTAAGCGTCCCAAACAAATCATCTAATCACTTTATATACCCACCCCATAACAATCTGTATTCAGTGTTGCTCTTGCTCGCCAGCAACTGTTGACTCAAGAGATGGGTGCTATCTGCCATTATTCATCAGCAGTGCTTTGTTTACTTCCAGAGGACTCGTCATTGAGGCGGCGCGCACGCCGACCAGCGGCTCTCGTCTCCTCGCCTGCGTGGGCCCGCTGCAGGAGCTGGGTAATTAGGAGTCGAGGCAACCCCCCAGGGGAGGTGTAATTTTATTGCGCACATTTCACAGAACAAAACAATGTAATAGAGGCACTGGGGGTGTGGGCACTAACGCTAGGACCCTGGGGGAGATGTGTACAAACACTGATAAATAATTGAGATATTTACCAAGAGCGATCTCAGAGCTCCGCTCTGCTGGGTTGGCTCGGGCTCGGAGGACTTGCCGCGTTCGGAGAGAGAGGAGATCCTCTCATCATTCTTCATTTTTTGCCATTCAATTCCTGAGTGGAGAGAGGGGTCGCGGCGAGTTCAAGCAGCCTCTAATGGGGATGGGCTTTTGGGCTAGGTTATGAAATGTCCCATCCTATAGTGATTCTCTCATTATGGCGAAGTCCTGCTGGAATGCACTACAGGTGTTGAAATGTGTGCTGCCCAAGGCTGAAATGAAGAAGAAGGAGACAGTTTTAAACTTGAATTCTCGATTCACCACTGGTCACACACATATCTCAGCTCACCTCTGAGAAACACAAAAAAAGCAGATAATGAGAGGGGATGGAGTATGAAGCACTTACCTGGACATCTTTGGATAGTATTTCATAATTGGCTTGGTATTCCCTCATGTCCAGTATTTGAGTTCCTTTAATACAGCAATCCAATTTGTTTAGTTGCTATTGGATTACAGAAGTTGAAACTCAAACGAAGACCCTTTCTCTCTCTCGCTCTCTCCCTCTCTCTCTGTCTCTCTTTCTCACTCTACCGCTCTCTCACAGCATAGCCCTTATGTCAAAATACGAGATCTGAGTTAATCTGAAACCCCAGACGTAATTTACAGTGCATTTTGCATTCTGGGACAACTCAAAGACAAACTGTGACCAATTGGTAGTAACATCCTGTTGTCCTGAGAGCAGCGTAGAGCGGGGGCACGTAGTAAATAAACCATGAGGCGTCTCTTGAGGGTCACCTTGTGGGGGAAGAACTGATGGTCAGGCGGGAAAGGGGTGCGCACAGCATAATGGTATGGGAGATGAGTGGGGCCAGGCTTTAGGGGTGTGACGTGGCCCCATGAAGACAGTGACTGATTGTCAGCGGGATGTGGCTCTACGTAATGCATTACTGAGACGTAATTGACTTTAGTGGCAGACGAGCGTCCCAAGGGCTTTGGATTCATCCCCCAAGGTCACGGTCCCACAGACGAGATGAAAGCATCGGGGTCCGCCGATGCGAATTGCGCTGCAAGCACGACCTTGCGATACAGTAGAAGTCATGGGGTGAACAATGAGCACTGTTTCCTTTTTTCTCTTGTAGCACAAAGGCGAAGAACAGCTGACGAGTGTGCGGTGCATACAAATAGACTTGACTCATGAAGAAATTAACAGCCAGACAGATTTGTTTATCATTTCGGTGCTGGGACGAGACAGTTATGAATGTCTTCTTCATCCACCTAAAAAGCCCCAGCATCGATCCAAATGAAATATGTAAATAAACAAGCTGGAAGGAATGTTTGTTCCTCACAACACAACTTATTCCACCAGAAACTCATGGTGCTGGTATAATCCTAAGTAAAACTAGTCATTTGTAACGCACCTATTACTATAAAATACATTTCATATCTAATTTCATGTTTTTAAATGTATTACTTATTTAAATAAACGTTTATTTTTATGGCCTTAACTAATTGCAACATGTCAAACAGACTCTCTTTTTAGGTGTATGATGAGAAGAGATATTACTATTTATTAGATCAAGATACAGTGAGCTGCTAATTGTAAACATTTACATTTGAAGTATTTAGGCCTTCTCCAATTTCAGGTTGTGCTCACTTGTTATCAGACTGCATCGTGTTTCTTTAAAGGATACTCACAGGGCTCTAGCTTTTGAAATGTTATGTTCAGTGCTTATTTTATATGACAAACAAAATTATACCTTATCTTCCGCATGACTGTGAGATGCCTTGTCACATCTTTGCTTTGGCAGTCTACATTATAAACAAGGCCAGAGTAATGTAGGTCTCCTCAAACTCTGCAAGCCCTTTGTACTCACTTTGCCCTTGTGTGGATGGTGTTGAAAGACCTGGAGGACAGACCAAGGCCCATTTCTAATCTCCACCCCTACCCTTACCCCTACCCCTTGGCCCTCGCCTTTTCAAACGGAGCCATAACGTAGGGGTAGTCGAAGGGGTTTAAACTCTAGCCCTACGAATTGGGATAGCCCTTCAACACTTACGTACGTCATCAGTACGCTGCGTCAGCTGTTACGTTACCGGAGAGCGACAGCTGTCACTCACCAGACATAAACAAACATGGTGCCTGCAGCTGTTATTAACACAATGCAACATTTCATCAAACAAGTTTTAAAACCATGAATTACAAAGAAAATACTTTCATTTGTGTGATGCTTTTCCTGCTGTTTCCGACATTTTTAAAGGGACTCGCGCGATGTTTCTTCTTTAATGATCACGGGTTCGGGAAATCGGTCTCACCCCTTCGTTTGAAGTGTGCCCTCGGAAAATCTCCGTTTGGAGGGGTGGAAAGCCCTTCCCCTTCCCTTTCCTTTCTGTCTTAACGTGAATTGGGACAGCCCTACCCCTCCACATGAACGCGCAAAACGGGGTGGAAGGGGAAAGGCGAAGGGCTAAGGGGTGAAATGGGATTCAGCCTAAGAGTGCTGCGCCAAACCAGGCTGTGAAAAGAACCAGCAGTGTGTTCTGTTTGTAGTACACTAAGATGAGCAAGATCAATACGTTTAGAGTTAATCATCAATACTGTCTTCGTTTTGGTGAGTTTCGGGCCTCACTTTCGGGGGAGTTCCTCCAACAATACATAATTTATTTTTGTATTACGGTGTGGAATAAATGGATACATTTCTGATAACTGTTCTCACTTACAGTGCCGTGTTTGTGTGTGTGGGCCTGGCCTGGCCTGCAACTGATAAATGTCTGAGCGAGCATAGGGTGGTACAGGGTACTGTCTCCTGAGAGAGAGGCAAGTTTTGCGATTTTGTGCCAAAGCCGACGGACTGTTGGGTAGAGCCAGATGGCGTGGAGGTTATCAGTTATCACTGGTGCTCATATGTGTGTGTCTAAAAGACCTATTTTAAGAATCCTTGCCCACAATGTAAGTCTTTTCTCCCATTGTGCAATAGATAGTCTCATATGGAGTTAGCGGTGAGTCAGTATTTTTAGCCATGTTTTGAACGTATGCACAGATTTATCTCTGGATATCTGGATACGTGCTAACGCAGAGGCACTGGGGTAATTTATTCATGGGAAAAAAAACTGGCGGAGTCTTGACAAAATAGAAGTTTCAGTAATTTGGATACTGGTCTCCCCTGAGCCTCCATCTGTATTGATATTTTTCAAAAAATTGGGCCGCTCAAGTAGATTGCTGGTGTTATTGATTTTAGGCTTGATTACATTTTTCGGTAGGTGTTGTAGGGAATTGTGTTTCACGACAAGAGTAGAGATTAGTATTTGAAAGCTGTTGTTGAAAGGCAAAGCCTTGTGTTTTCCATTTTGATATACAGTTTTGATATATGGAGTATCTTTTGTGGCTTTTCAGTTACCTTTTTGTGGAGGAGAAAAAAATCTGTTTACCTTGTAACAAAATCTGTGTTTTTCTCCCCATAGCTCACCTGCAATTTCTTATGTGTACTATAAACCCCATAATAAATCACCAATAGCGAAGCTTAAAAAAGAAAGCCTTACATAGCCAAGGTAAGCCATATTTGAATAATCATCTTAGCTGTAAATAAGAAATAGATGACTACTTCTTCTTACAGTCCATTTTTGTCATGTGCAATCAGGACTACCACATTAGCTCTTAATGTACTTGACAGCATATCAGCATTTTAACCATCTATCTATTTTACTGTGGATAACTTAACAATCTGAATACTCAATTATTCATACCAGTAGTCAGAGGCTATGATGGACGGTAATTATTCAACATAAAAGGCGTGTACTGTGTATTGCATTCAATATTTGTAAAGAGATAAAAGTTTTATAAATCACATTTGGCATGATGACAGCCCATAATGAGTGGGTGACATGCACGCTGAATGGGATCTGTGTAGAGCAATGTGTCTGAGTGTCACAAGGTCTTCTGAACTGACTTATGCTCACTGTTGTAGCAACATATTTTACTCGAGTTTCTGACAACCTGCAGCAGTTTTACAACCACAGTGTTTACTTTCCATGGGCAGTCTGCTGCTTCTCTGTCATCAACAATTCAAGCTAATAATTCTCTCAAGACATAATATAAATCACATAGAATCAAACATAAGCCTTACTCGGGTATAGGTGATCTTTCCTATGTATATTATGTATTTCACAGCTTTTTCTGATTAGGTTCTACTGCCTCATACATATGTAAAATGGAAGATTTCTCACAAGGACATCTGTGAGAGGCTGCTCCCTTATATAATACCTGCGGGTGAGCTAAGCCATCTCTGCTTCCCCAACCAGCAGGGCAACACCGGCAGGAGAGGCTCCCCTCGGATTTGGGATTGATGTCAGTTCGAGGCTGGTCCAGAATTTCAATGAACCCCCCATCTCTGACAGGTGGGATTTTCCATTACACTTCCATTACAGCAGTAAACACAGGACAGGCAGGCTGTAGCCCAGCCACCCGACAGCGTGTGGCAAAATGCCTTTCATTCACACCGACACTTACCTGCCTGCGTGGCACGTGCATCCGAACACATAAACCGATAGCACACGGACACACATACAAACACATATAGGTGCGCGCCCACACACACGGGCTCCTCTGTTGATGGATGTAAACGCAAGCGACGGGTGCATCCGAAACACTATCCCGCGTGCTCAAAGCTCCTGCTTGTCAGACAGGTCCTCTTTGTGCTCACGTCATTGCCATGTGTCATGCTGCCATGTCTTGTAACAAGCATGAGATTGGATTCATTAATAGAGGATTACAGCGCTAAAGAGTTTGTAAATGAACTCAAGTCTGGCCAACATTTCCAAATCATCT
This sequence comes from Sprattus sprattus, assembly GCF_963457725.1. Classification (NCBI taxonomy): domain Eukaryota; kingdom Metazoa; phylum Chordata; class Actinopteri; order Clupeiformes; family Clupeidae; genus Sprattus; species Sprattus sprattus. The sequence goes on along the minus strand of NC_137922.1, from coordinate 18,463,774 downwards.
TCTGAGTATTGAAAATCTGGGAGAAAGCAGGGTGGCCATATATCCACATTAAACTGTATCAGCTCCAAAATGTCTATTTTTTTGAGTTCTACTAAAGGTTTCTTGCGGTCAAAAACGTCAGCCCAGGTAGAAGGAGCAATACCAGGTAAGATTTGTTCATACTAAAGCAAACAGTGACAGAAGCCGTAATAGGTAGGATTCCTATTTGCACCAGCTATACATGCACAGGCCTTAAGCCATGGGATAAACATTGAAAAAGTTGCCTCATAATCTGCCTTGCCTCAGTCAAGTCACACATTGCCAGCTGCCCAATGGTGTATTGCTGTTTGCCATGGAAATTATGGCATGGAAATCATAAGGAATGCAGAGTGTGTTAAGATAAATCGATCATTTCCGCTTCAAAGACCATATAGTGAAAAGAGGTTTACATCAGACTGTCTGGAAATAGGTAGATAAAACCACAGAGCATAATCCTGATTGAATTTTACAGATGTAGGTAAAAACAAAGAACTCGGAGGGGAATAAAAATATGTTTAAATATATCATTAGCTGCATAGATTCTGTGGTAATGATTATCCACGAGAATATAAAAACTGTACAACCCTGAAATCTGGGAGGCTAAATATGAAATTAAGTAGGTGAGAGAGCAGAAAAAGGGAAATTACTCTTGTGTTTATCACAACTGCAGAAAAACAATTTAGCAAATGAGTAACCTCCTTCATCTGTTCCCTCTCAGAAAATGACACTCTCACTCTTTGATGAGACACGAGCAGAGAAAGACCATCTGCCAAGGAGATTTAGCAGCGAGGCAAACACAGCAGAGCACCCGGACTAGTAGAGGCTCCTGCAACGGCATGTCCACTAAATGACAAAGGTGACAGGGGCACACAGCTTCAAGAGGGACATTAGATTTTGGAGCTGAAGGGGCCTCGTGCTGGTTGAAGGAGGGTTTCCTCCAGAGAGATGGTGGTGGTAACAGGAGGCATTAATGAGAAAATCAGTGACGGTACGATGTGAGCCTGGCATTTAGCCTGTCGTTTCTAAAGTGGATTAGGGAGAGGCTGCACTCGAGGAACAACTTTAATCAACAGACTCTCAACAACACCTAAATAGGGAGCTTACTGAAGGGCATACGTCTCAAGGTATCCAAATCTAGTAAAAAAAGAGAGTGAGAATATGGGGAAACAAAACTAAATTACATGTTTTATTAGATTAATGAAAGAAGTTGTTTACGCTAAATTGGTCAACACAATCATTAATTCTGGACAATTGGGTACATTTAGTGATTCTTTACTAGTTTGTTAGATTAAATTAGATTAGCTTCAATTCTATTGACATTATGCAGAGCACGGGTACAAAGTCAATGAAGTGCAGTTAGTATCTAACCAGACGGGCAAAAGTATAGTACTATTAACAGACAAGTGCAGGAAAAGTAAGTCCTACAGCATCAGCTATATCTTACAGTATGTTCAGTTATGGACAGTGGAGAGTTACAATACAAATATGATGTAAATCTTTGAAACACATATACAGAAGAGTAGACAGAGTTAGAGAATAGACAGTGCAGTAATGATGCTATTAGAGTGCTGGTGAAGAGCAGTATCCCAGCCTCAGGGAAGGAGTTCTTCCTGAGCCTACAGGTACGGGGGCTCCTGTAAGGCCTGCCGGATGGGAGGGGGGTGACAAGGCCATGGTTAGGGAGGGAGGCATCCTTGATGATGTTTCTCGCCCTGCCCAGGCAGAGCTTGTGATAAATGTTCTGGATGGTGAGTAACTTTCACCACCCGCCGGAGTGCTTTACGGTCCGGTGCGGAGCAGGTGCCATACCACACTGAGACACAGTTCCTGTATATGCTCTCATTGGTAGAGCGGTAGAGGTCTACCGTATCCTGGGACACAGGTGAATTTTCTTTGGGCTCCGTAGGAAGGCACTGTTGCACCTCTTATTGACCAGGATGGAGGAGTTCAGGGCCCAGGTGAGATGATCTAAAATCAGGGTGGAGGAGTTCAGGGCCCAGGTGAGATCACCTGAGATCAGGGTGGAGGAGTTCAGGACCCAGGTGAGATCACCTGAGATCAGGGTGGAGGAGTTCAGGGCCCAGGTGAGATGATCTGAGCTGCAGATGCCAAGGAACTTGAAGCTTGACATGCTCTTCTACAGCTCCTAGTTGTGACACTACTGCTAGTTTTACATTTGACATTTAAAATAATAATAGTGTGCTATGCTACAAAAAGCTGGAGCTTCTATGTGTATAGATTACATGAAAATTCTTTCATAAACACACACACACGCACACACACACACACACACACACACACACACACACACACACACACAAACACACACACCCCTATCTCTCCCCCTCCCCTGCCTCTCTCATTCTCTCCCTCATTCTCTCATACACTGACCCTGACTGATTGATCCAGTCAACTATTGTGCAATGATGTAATGTTTACTCTGGGGTGTAATTCTTATTTCTTTCCTCTAGTGCTTTAGTCAATTCCTCATGGCCTTTGAGACTAGTTACGGATGATATCCTGCAACCTTTGAATCGTGCATTGTCCAGGTTTCTATACTGTAATGTCCCCCAGGAAATCATTTAGCTTCAGTCCAGTGGTCAAGCAACCCCTGCCATTGTGGACCAGGAACCCCCTCAGTCTGTGTGATACAGTGAGTATAGGCTACAATTGTAAATGCAAGCTATGTTTTCACAGGAAGTAAATACTATGCCTGGAAACTAAGCTTGGTAAATCTCATAGAATATAATGATGAATTAATTTTTGTTCCAGCATGCAGACTTTAGAACAGAACAGTGCCTCAACATGACACTCCAAACACAGGCACACTAAGCCACAGAGGGCAATCATCCACACAGAAGCAGTGACAGCAAGCCAGACACAGAGAGCCACAAATCCAAAAAATATCCCCCCACCAGAGTCATGAGCTAATAATACCATCAGAAAAGGCTCGGAATGGGGATCCTGGGACTGTCTCCATGCAACCGTCGCCAACACAGGATGAAGTACTCAGAGCAGACTGATAAACAAAGCATAGAATGATGGGGCTTCAGAACTAGGCAACAGAGGAGAACCGACCAGAAAGTCTGTTCCTGTTTCTGCTGTGCCAGTGTCTGCTCCATGTGAGGCTGATGCCCTGTGGATAGAAACCACCAACTTCCCACACACGTGTCCATTCACTGAATAAGATGTCCATCGCCTCCCGACTTGAGTCTATTGAAAATGGCAGAAAACAGCCATGTTCCAGCCAAAGAAAGGACACAACACGGAAAGCCAGTCGCGCTTATTTCGCATGGCAGTCGCCCTGCAAGGTGTCACGGTGAGGGAAGGCTGCATGCGAGGGCCAGACAGTGCTGAGGTGACTAGGCAAGTCATTTTGACATGCTGGGGGGTGCTTCTGAGGAGCAGCTGCTCTTGAGTCCCCTCCGCATCCGTGAGGCGAATCGGCGAGGCGATGATGAGGCTTGCGGATGAAGAGAAGGAGAACAGCTGGGGCCGTTTGATGGCAAAAGCGAGGCGAGTAAGCAGCGGGGGTGCCAAACGCCAACGGGTCATTCGGATCAAGCGTTTGGCAGGCGCCTGAGGTGGTCAAACTGGTCCAGCTGCACTGTCCAGATCCAGGGCTTTCAAAGCTTCTGTCTCCCGTAAAAGATAATAAACCTCATCATCATTTTAACTGGTCAGCCAGCAGGTCATGATGTGCTTGCCAAAGATTTCGATTAATCAAAGCAACCACCTATCCTTTGTTCCCTATATGGTGACATTTTATCCATGCAGAAAATACCAAAAACAATGAACAAAGCGTTATAACTCTTTTACTGAAGGACAAAGACCCCCCCTAGTGCATATCACCCAATAAGCCTCCTCTGCTACGACGACAAGATTCTCACGAAAGAATTTGTATTGAGTCTGTTATTCCTGACATCATCTTGTTTGACCAAACCAGGTAGGCAGTCATTTTATAATATGTGCCTTCTCTTCAACATACTCTACTCTCTAATACTCTAATGCCTAATCTATCTCATTCCACCGAGAAAGGTGAAGTTGAAATACCTTTTTTGAAAATATGGTTTTGGCCTGTCGTTTGCTCATATGAGATTGCTTAATGTATGCAGCCTCACAGGCTGCAGTGTGCTCCAAATCTATAGATTCAAACTTTTTTCTCCAGACAGCTGCTGTCTGTCACCGTCCCTATTCAACTTGGCTATCGATTCCTTGCACTCTGAGTTGACAATGGAGTGCCTGACTATGTATAAGACCATCTGCCTAAAATTGAATTTCTCTTAAAGCTTTCCTGTTAAAAGATTAGATTCAAGTTTTAACTACATTGCTCACCTAGATAATGAGTCTTTTACCTATCTTGGCATTGCTGTTACATGCCTCTAGATGAAATACCAACTTTAAAGAACTTTTGTAACGTATGAAACGAAACCTGAAGCAGTGGTCAAGTCCTAGCCATTTCACTGTCGGGGCGGGTCAATCCTGTTAAAATGGCAGTACAACTTTTGCATGCGTTCCATATGCTCCATTTTTTCTCCCTGTCTCATTCTAGCCCTACATGGACTGATAGAGAAACCAAGAACCGCATTTTCCTTTCACCAATATCCAGCCTTTGTGCGACTTCTAGGAAATCTAGTTACTCCCCTCAAAACCCTGTAACAAAAAACTCCCTAAATATATGCCACCAATTTAGCCTTAATCGGATGAGTGGCTTAATGCCCTAGACCCATAATGATCTTTTCCCTGCCAAACAATTTGACAAAGCTTTTCAGCTGTGGCACAAGCGTGGCATGGTGTGTTTTTCAATTATTTTTGCAGATTGCACCTTTATTTGATTTGAAACATTGGAGAGTAATTATGAGATACCCATTCACACAGACATCACCAGACAGCACTACCCATTTCCACACTTTCCAGATAAGAATATGACTGACATTTTACTGGAACTGGATCCAGACGTTGAGGACAATACAACAACATTCTCAATCATACCATGCCCGACCAGACAGGACGAGGTATGACTCCTAATGGGACCTGAAGGCCCAACTCTCAGAGGGGATCTGGAGAGTCGGCCTAGAGCTCATTCACAGCTCTTCTCTCTGTCTCAAAATTGCACAAGGCCAAACAAGAGGTTGATTAGCCTCAATATATCCTACTTTTGATCCATACTGCCTAAGGGTGTCAACAGGCAGTTGGTCACAGGTTTTGGTCCTGCAAAAGGGGGCTAGATCCGCCCCTGGTCCTGCCCAACACAGACCGCCTTCTGGACAGTCATATTCAAGGTCCTCGTGTACATGTGTGGCAAGCCAATTCAGCCTGACCCCCATAACTGCCTTTATTCGCTATAGTGCCTGAGGGAATACAAATTACCAGATCCCAAACCAGTGCTAGAGCACTTGCTTCACTCTTGGCTAAGAGGCTTACTCCCTGCCAGTGGAAGTCTGTGAAACCTTCATCTTTCTATTGCTCTGGAAAAACCCAGGTATGCTAGAAGTAAATCTTACAAAAAGTGTAGATTTACATGGTCTCCTATTTTAGACTTCACTGTCATGAATTAATTCCAGTCACACTCTTGCATGCGTAGGTGTATGCACAGAGCCAGTGGTTGTTTGGGCACGTGTATGGAACCTGTTTTTACATAGGGATATGTTGGACCTACCACCAGTACACATTTAGAGGGTGGCCTGTTGTAGGCTAACATTTAGGTATTTTGTCATTCACAGGCACCTTATGCTCATATGGTGTTTTTGTTTGAGTGTTTGTTTGTTTTTGTTTCCATTGTATTCCTGTATTTTTCCACCATCCAGGTAGATTAATGCTTTGGTGAGGTTTCGCTGAATACGTTTAATTCGTACCATAGGTGGAGAACTATGTCCAGGAAATGTATTGGGCATTATAATGTGTTGCCGCATCTGAGGATTAAAGGACCCGGTCGATGCATATCCAGATGGATGATATAGTGAGTTCAGCATTTTGTTCTAGTCTGATTGTCCTTTTATCCTCGTTGTTTCTGAGAGAAATAATGTTTTGTCTTGTGTTTAGAAATGTTTCCAAACACTTGTTTAGCCTGATTGCCTAGAGCTGGGCTATGCATCTGCAGCAGTTAAACTGTGTGTTCATTTGTGGTATCTGGTGTGTGGACGGTTGTCCTTGAGGGAGTCAGTAAATCTGAATAAATTATACATTCATCCATCTGGGTGAATTTTAAATGAATGTAGATATTATCCTCTTTTGGAACAAGCACCTCCACCATCTTTTCAATGTTTCATTTTCAATCAACAGCAATGTCTTGTATACCTCTCCAAAACGATTGATGATAGAGCAGCCATGTGGAGCCCACTTTAAATGAATAATACGTGTCTTGACTGTAAAAAAATATATATATGTAGTCCATTTCGTGGTTCGTTTAGTCTGCTGTTTTCTTGTACCTTATTTAAAAATGTGTTCAATTCACCGAATTAACCCATATTGAGTGTGACGACTGAACATGTCGTGCAGTCTGCTTCTCTCTCTACCTTTTTCTCTCTCTCTCACTTTCTCTCTCCAAGAGTGTGGGGCTGCTGGTTACAAGTGGTGGTGAGTGTTTCGTGAGAGGAGCAACAACGAGACAGGAGCGTTCTGAGAAGCGACGGAACATGCTGCATGTACGAGACAGGTTGGAGTAGCCTACCGGGAAAACCCGTTTGGGATCAGTGCAATACTTTGCTATTGTTTTTTTCATATGATACAATAATTGGTCGTGATATTTTGCCAAAAGAGAAAATGATTACTTGTAGTGGCACAATGTTTGATTTGTAAAGACAAAAGGGGCATGACTAAACAGAACATTTTTAAAAGGAGATACATCAAAGCAAAACATTGTTGTCTATGCATCGATCAAAACAAGATTGGCACTCGTGTGACAGCAAACGGATCATCGAAATATAGATCTGGGTTCACAAAGATTCTTCCAGACCAGTGTATCTTCAGCGCGGGTTTCAGGGCATAAGTGTAAGATCAATTCTTTTTTATTTGAACACCACAGATGCGTTTCCCTAAATATCTGTTTTAAGAGAAGGTGCTTTGTCTGTCACCGGGAATATATGCAATTGATTTTAAGCGTCCATAAAGCTAAAATACTTGTCTTTGGGCGTTGTAATATTTCTACTCCGGGAGCATCTCTTGTCACTTCTTATGTTTGATTGCATTACCTTCTATAACCAAAGACAATCCAATTACTCTTAGCTGGCGTATTGGGGTATCAAGCACACTGCTCCATTTTCTAGAGCAGATATACAACATTGCCACAGGCTGGAGAATACTTCCCGATGTTAACCGACTTGAGCTTCCAAGAGGAGTACAGCGGAAAAGTGCCGGTTCACCATCAGCGTGCTATATGAAGATCGCCAGCCAGGTGTTGCGGTTCCCGCGCAGAAATGCCAGTGCGTGCTGTGACCTCCAGGTCCAGGTTCATGTATCGCGGTCTCTGCACTATCCCTGATATCCTGTCCTATAAGCCTCCCATCAAGCTGCCGGACGATGAGGTAGAGGGTAAGTCAAACACAGAAGATTATTTAAAATAATGAACCTTACAGGGTGTATCTGGCAGTGGCCATTGATTTTTGGATAAACGAACCTTTATGCGTTTGCTCAGTCTGAACTTCAGAACCTTGGAGAGTTCTCCGGCACTGTTTTGAGGTACCGTTCAACCGCTTGCTGGTTGAGACGCACAGTGAAGAAAATCTAAACTTAGATATATAGACGCTTTAAAGCCACTTTCAATATTAATAGTAAGAAATAATTATATACAGAGATATCTTGTTGACGATTCATTAATGAAGTTTCATAGACAGTGAATAGCGAACGTCACTAAATTGCTCGAACGCCAGAATGGTATGTTTTATTGAACAGAAACATGTACGTTCATCACAACTTAGAGGAGATCACTCTTGTGCTTAACAGACTGCTCACTCGGTGTAAACGAATTGCTCTAAATACATATGTGCCAATAAAAACATATAAAACATGATAAATGAAATACCAAAAGGATTAATATGGTTGTTGAAATGAATTGATAAGGACTTAACAGAAGATTGAGTCAAATCAGATAATTAACCATAGAACATCTTTTCATTTTGATAAAGCACTTGTGGTTGTCCAGTGGTTTGTCTGGGCTTGGGTGATGATAGAAAAAAAGTCAAATTGACTGCATTGATATAGCACTTTGTCCACCCAGAACATTCACCACATTCATGCCTCTCAATCACCTGCCAAGGGCAAAGGCAGCCATGCAAGGTATCAAACCTACATATTGGGAGCAGATAGGAGTTCAGTGTTTCGCTCAAGGACACATAAGGGCAAGGACTGTATTGAGGGCCCATGAATTGCTGGTTGATCAGTTTATGTGTAATTGAATTTTCCTTTCTATTGAACATCCCTGTAGAATACTTAACGAAAACATACACAAGGGAATGAGCTCACTGGTGTGGGAATGCAAGTTTCTTACTTTTATTTTTTTTTTAGATTTTGGGTTAGTCATCTTTGCATAGTTTCACTGATCCATGTTTCAGTCCACAGAAAGGTATTCAGAGGATGTGTAGGAACAGCGTGTGCGGGACAACCCAGTTTAAGGTGTTCTTCAGAGCAGATGGCGAATGGTGTTTGCTCAGGGCTATTACACACACTATGTTATGCAAAACGTTGTAATAATGTTTTGCTATGCAAAAGTAATGGGTTTGGTCAAACTTTTAATCATTAAAGTTCCTTTGAGAGAAATGTTATATGTTTTTGCCCTATGACTGTGTGAGACGGCTCTCCACACCAAAACTGCCACAGCGATTCTGCTAGGGCACCTCAACTGACAATACTAGACTGATGGAGGCCAGGATTGATCTTTGTGTTTCTTTTAAATACATGTCTTTGTTTCTTTGCTTAAACCATACAAAGTGATCAATCATTTACCCCTGTCCCCAGCACACACACACACACACACAGAAAGAGAGAGAGAGAGAGAGAGAGCGAGAGAGAGAGAGAGAGAGAGAGAGAGAGAGAGAGACACGCACAGAGAGAGAGAGACGCACACACACATTTTGTCTGCTGTGCTTCCTAATAGTCCCAACAGAGCACTCATCCCCTCGAAAGCCAAGGTCAATAACAGTCACATTCTAATGATTTTAAGCAATCTCCCTCATCCCATATAGTGTATAAAAGGGCTGTCTTGATCATACCAGGATTTTGCTGAGATGACATTGCCCTTATCAACAGAGGATGCACAATTCCAGAAATTGATTTGTTAGAAATTCTATCATTGGGAAACACAGCAGTTCTTCAAAGCACTTCATCTGAATGAAACTGAGCATTTGCAGAAGATAAGGTTTGACACAGCCTTTTATCTCTGTCATCACAGCATGACTCATGACTCTCTTGTTTTGTCCAAGAATGCTGCAGTTACACCACAATCCCACCTAAAACACATGAATAGCCCACTCTCAAGGACTCTCCAATCATGACGGGCCAATATGTATCTGCAAACATGTAAAGGTTCTGAGTCCAAAACAGGTTCTTGAGGTGTGGCAGAATACTCTTCAGGTTTATTGGGTAAACTGGGCTTTTGAGGCTCTTATGAACTGAAACGTCCATAGAAAGACATGCATCAGTGCAAAACGCCACTGGATAAACACCACAGTGTCAGTCAATGAAAGTAAATTTCCCGCAAGTTCATGGTAATCATCTCAGTTAATTATTTAGTTCTGTGGCCACTCATGTAATTAACAGATGCAGAAATGCGAACAGTTTACGTGCCAAGCTTTTGGTAATTATAAATTTAAGTGGGTCTGTGTTTAGCGATGCCTGACCATGGAGCAGATACCATGCCTGGGGGATATCTCTATCAATCAAACATGCAAAATATGTCAAGAAAACAGGGCGCACAATTGTAGTTTTTCTCCACAATCCTTAAGCTTACAACTGACCTTCACTCTCAAGAAAAGAACACAGAATAACAATGCTAAAATAGATTGCTTTGGACAAAGGAGAAGGTGAACTATAGTTCGGCTTGATTTATGAGCCCAGGGAAGCCAATGTTGGTGCAAGACATTGGACACATTTTTACAAACCCTTGAGTTAAACACATAGCAAAGTCCTGGAGCCTCCTCAGCGGTTGATCGCTGTGATTAACCTTTTGATTATAACATTAGATTCACAAAGGTGTGTTTGTCTCATTCGTTAGTAACATTAACAGTTAAACTTAATGTTGCAAAATCTTATTAATCATTAACAACACCTTATAAAACGTGTAATTCCAGAGAAGTATGGACTTTACCCATCTTTGACATTTGAATAGGCTACTGACAGTATTATTGAGTCATTAAGTACTATAGTAGTGTATTTACATAAACAGGCCACAAATTCGTGATGTTGATATTCACAAGCATTTTGTGTGGTCCTAAATCAAATTTCTGGGGGATTGGAGCTTTTAAATTATGATATATGAAGGTCTGTATTGCAAATGTGGGTTGGTCCTGGGCTCATTAAAGATGGTGAAAGCTTCCAGTCCACCACTTTCACCAGCCACTGTTGGTGTGGAAAAGGGACTTTTGATCAGTGATCGCATTTTGTCAGGGTGAGTTTTAGTGTTACAAGCGCTGCACTGTCCATGCATGATTTAGAGTGGCTCTGTCTTAATCCATATTAATGTTCCATTGGGATTTAATCACCACACTCCTCCAGTCTCTAATCACGCCAATACAGAATATATACTGTTCCACGAATCATGTGGATTTTGTTAGAAATAAGGGGGCCGTAAGTCTTAGACTGAGTGGGCCATTAATGTGACACTGTGCCTCATATCAGTGCTGGTTTGATGTATTGATCCGCTGGCGAGTGTGGGAGACTTCTCTGATGGAACTTCAAACCATTCAATCTTATCCCAGTGATATGCTGGAGGGCAAAAGAGTCTGGGTGTTTTGACACATAAGATGTTTTAATGATCTGAGAATACAAATGTTTTTTTTTCAGGACCCTTTGCTTGAAAGTTGGTGATGGCATGAAATTTGACACGAAATAAATCAAAGGGTGAATCAGAGTGTGTGTGTGTATGTGTGTGAGAGCGTGTGTGTCAGCATCTGTGTGTGTTATAAGGCAGTGCTGTGCATTATACTTTTCTATTGTGTCATTTTTATTTCATTATACAGATTTATGCACACATTTTAATAACAAAATCTGCACGTCTTCTTGGATAGCCAAAATGAGTTGTATATTTATGAACCTGCGGCCCTGTGGTGTTACTGATATCAGAGACGCATAAACATCCATTTTAATTGAATTACTTCAAATGCTTATTAAAGCAAGCAGTCAATTATGACCAGCCCTAATTAAGTTGACTTGAAAAGGCCAATTTACTGCTCATTTAATTCTTTCTCATCTTCCTTCATAATCTCATTATGTGCAACCTCTCCTAAAGCACACCTATCTATGCAGTGTCTTTGCCTCTGCGTGATCAGATTACAATAGCTTCTACTCAAAAACAAGGGAGCACCTCCCTGTAAAAGTTTTACCTGTCTGCTGCAGTACGTGACAGTATCCCTCTGAAAAGCCATTCAAATTCCCTATGAGACAAGTATAATGATGTTAATGTGCACATTTTCTACATGTTTCTCAAGATTCATAGTTATACATTAAAGCACAAGCAACATTTCCATTAAATGCATTCCTTTAAAGCAGGTTACACATGCAACCTTAGCTTATGCAATCGGCATTTCGGGATCTGTGGTTGGGTTTATAATTTGGTTGTCAGTAGCCCTAAAGTGAAGACGATGTTCCACACTAATATGCTAATATTCTGAATCTGCCTTCACCTCCCAATGCAGAGATACGTGAGGCCTTCAAGGTGTTTGACCGCGATGGGAATGGCTACATCTCCAAGCAGGAGCTGGGCGTGGCCATGCGTTCCCTGGGTTACATGCCCAACGAGGTCGAGCTGGAGGTCATCATCCAGAGACTGGACATGGATGGTGATGATCAATTGACTTGATCTCGCTTCGTTTTGCTCTTTTCCTCTGCCTCTGGTTTCATATCATATCGTATGTCATTCGCTCAGATCATTCATTCATTCATTCGTTCTGTCTGATGCAGTGGTTAGCGTCATCCTTGATTTGTTAATTTCATGGATAATCCAAATTGATTAAGTTTAAGTGCAAAATGTAGAAAATCATAGTTACTCTTCGTTGAATATTATCAGGTGCCTTACTGTCAGTTTTTTAACACCACCTTAACTATAACAAGGCTGACCTTTCACATTTTCACTTCCGATACATGATTTGTCTATGGCAAAATGCATTTGTTATGCATGAATTCTTTGTATGTATTCTTTGTCTTTGTGTTGTGGTTGCAGGCGATGGTCAGGTGGACTTTGAGGAGTTTGTCGCATTGCTAGGGCCTAAGCTGTCAGCGACAACCATGCCAGACAAGTTTCATGGAGCAGACTTTGATTCTGTCTTCTGGAAGGTAATACTTTTACATTTCTGAAAAAACAAGATCGAAATATATTTATCTATCCATCTATATGCCCTTGTACTCATGAGCACATAGTTACAGCTAATGGAATTATGTTATTACATCACCAAAATAAATGTAATTAAATTACTGTTACTGATCAATCAAAGGGGTAACATTTTTAAGTAGACCATTAACTGTTGAAAGAAACTAGAGCACTCCAGCTCCACTTGAATAGTCTTTACAAGACAGCATTAGAATGTTAACGGAATGTCATTCAGTCATAAATCGGCCATTTTAAGAGACAGCATTAAATGTAAGTGTCTTTTTACATTGACCCTGTTTGCTCTCATTTGGTTTTAATACTTCTTTTACTCATCCCCTTTATTTCACAATTAAAGTATAATGTTATCCTCAACATTTTATTTAATACAATTGCAATTATCCAAAATAAACAAAGATCCTAAAATGTATCCAAACTCCTACATTTCTTGTAGCTACTGGTAATACAAGAACCTCAAAAGCATGAGAATATCAAAGATAAGGAACTAGTGGTCAAGCAGTTCAGTATTTGTGCTATGGCATGAGCTGATAACCATCTCCAGCCCACTTTAATAAGACCAGGTCAAGGATATGACCAGAAGAGTGAACATCAGTTAATCTTCCTGGAGTGTCTAATAGATTCAGGTGTAAAAACAAATCTTAACCCAGGGTGTCAACATCAGCATCCATGTGAATATAAAAACCCTGTAAGTGTATTATCCCCTTATCTCACCTGACTACCGCTACTGGGTCAGGGACAAAATCATGCCTGACGCGTTCTCTGGCAGAACAGGCAGAGGGGCTGCTAAAGCTAACAAGAACAAATGGCACTGCAGCTCTCTCTCATCAGGATGGGCAAAGTGGAGAACAAGCCCGGGTAAATGAGCTCAATTGTGGAAAGAGTTGAGCAGACTCTAAAGCAGCACGACGTCTGGAATTATGTATGGCCCGTATGCCACCTCTTTGACCCCCCTGAGAGATAGCACTTAAATATTAACTGTCTGCCACTTCATTGACACTCCATCCTGTCTTGTGCTATTCCCAGTGCGACATGCAGAAGCTGACAGTGGATGAACTCAAGAGGCTCCTTTACGACACCTTCTGCGATCACCTGACCATGAAAGACATTGAGAACATCATTATGACAGAGGAAAAGCATCTCAACAGCCCTGAGTGCCAAGTGGATATTAACAGTAAGGAATTGGCATGTTTGAAAACTTCTTCAAAGGTTTACTGGACTAGTGTTCTGACACGCTGAGTGTTGTGGTTTTAAGATGGAGCTGGTAGTGGTGGTGATCAACGTCAGACATGAGTGCTACTGCTAAGGACCGGTATTAGAGATTGCTTTCTCAATGTTGACATCCACTGGCAGCCTCATTAAAATTGCATTTGGCATGTTTTGATTTTCTTTACTCTTCAAAAACCTGTCATATAGAAGTGTTCATTAAAGGGGATCCCTCTAACTTGAGGTGACTTGGAGAACCCTTTCAAAATCTTTGAAGGACTTTTTTTCCCGAACTGCCCATAAAGATGACGTTTACTGTAATTGTTTATTGTTTATGTTACCTGAGTAACTTAGTAACTGACCTATAATCTTCCTAATGTTGTTTTTCTCAGCAAGCCCCAAGCATCAGATGAAACACACGTGCGTGCGGAAAAGCCTCATATGTGCCTTCGCCTTCGCATTCATCATCAGCGTCATGCTCATCGCAGCCAATCAGATGCTCCGCAGAGGTATGAGTTAAAACGTCATCCTCACAACAGGGAGGAGATCGATGTGACTCGATCAGAAAATTGGATGCATCCACTTATCCTGCGATTCCCCGGTCCAGTGACTCAGACACCAACCAAGTAAAAGTCAAGAATGTTTCATAATGATGAAATCATTCCAGATCTGCCCTCATATCCACAGAATATGACTCACTCTTCAGAGAAAGCAAAGCCCTCAACTTTACTTTAACTGATAGTAATGAATAATACATAAACTGCATGTCTTAAACAGAAAATAAATGTATATTTATGTGGGATTCCAAAAACATATTATGAAACATAATGTAGGAAGACAGGGTAAGCCGTGTTGAAAAAGTTGAGTATTTTATGATGCAAAGGTAATAAGGAAAAAGCAAAGAAAAAAATTGTCAGTTGTTGTCAGAGTTTAGTGCACGTATTGTGTTCTACATCTCATTTAGTAAACATCCTCAGTATTTATAGCCTCTTTGGGAGCTAATGGTCCCAACCATCTTTGTAACACCCTGAACATTTGCAGGCAGATGGAGAATGTGAACATATTCTTTGAGCTCTTGAGTCACAGAGACGTTAATCTTAATTGGCATGGCGCTCACATCTCTCACTCTCTCTGAAGGGCGTTCTGTACCGATTCTCACAAAAGCCCTCGGTCTGTCTCTGGGAGTGATCCCGGCCTGTTCTACTGAGTGCGGATCGCTGAGGGGGTAACAGGGTTCTTAGGACCAAACCAATCGGGGAAAAAAAAGAAGAAGAAAAAACTAATCTACAGGGAAAAATGAAGAACAATTTCTTTAGAAAGAGCATTCAGGGGAATGCAGTTTATGCAGTATCTACGTATGTCTTCCAAAATCAGACAGAAAATCAGTGTTACTAGACGTTTTAGCTTTCCAGAAATCAGCACTTGTTAAGCGAAAAAGTATTGAATGTGAAATCCCCATTTTTAGATGTATAGACTGTACTATCACACATTACAATGGTAACATTCGCAATTAATCAATATGCATTGGAACTCTGCACATTTGTTTGCCCTGATGTCAGTCTTCAACATAGACCATTCACTGTGCCAAACACGATTTTCAGAATAGGCCATTGTTTTTCTTAGCTGAAATGAGGAAACTGCCCTCAGATCAAAACACAGTCTGGTCTTTAGTGTTTGCATTATATTTGGTCATTCTCTGTTTGACCTTATAGGGCTGGGGTAGGCTTCCTGCTGTTGCTGTTAGCATTCATAAGCTGTTTTGCATGCATTTCAAAGTCGCAGAATATGACTTCCAAAACTAAGCAAAGCAAAACATAAGGAGATTACATTCATATTCTTCAAAATATAATAGGTAAGATTAAGTGACATAAATTAAAATTATCCCGTGATCATATTATCCAAAACAGCTCTCATCTAATCCCCTCTCAGAAATCTCAACTAACCCCTCACAATTATACTTTCATCAAATGCTAATCATTTTCTTTTTCAAACATTTAGCCAACGACTGTGGCACATATGCACTTCATGATCAGTTGCTATGGTAATACGTTGATTTTCTAGAAGGTTATTAATTAGCATGCTTCTAAATTGTATGCCCTAGTTTTAGGAGGATAACACACATTCCTTCTTTCGAAATGTAATTATTGCATTATAATGTAAACGTTCCCAGCTGTTGCCAAAGTTTTCATTTTAAATAGCCAATTCAATACTTGCGGCCTCATTGTCCCCATAAAGTGCTTAATGAACAAGCTAGACCTGATATTTCATGTATAAACCCCAGTGACGTGACGAGAAAGTGAAATATACTATACTAAATAGAATCATATATTAAAGTGTTAGCTACCTCAGCTTTGAAGGCATCGGAAAGGTGTCATGAAAGAGTCATATGAGGAATCATCTACTGATGGACGTGAATGCACGTGGTGTCTAATGTTGTTAGTCAAATTACCAAAAGATGTATTGTGTTGACAAGTCTTTGGCTATGTTCACACTGCAGGGCTTCTCAAAATAAAAGCAAATTTGAGCTGAAATTGTAGAAAGTGACCCTGGACTGCTACAAGACAAATATCTTTCTAGAAGTCTTACAGGTAAAGCTAAGAAAGCAAACAGAATTGTGAAGTATTGTGTTCCACACCTGTGATGTAGCAGTGCTGAAAAAATTGCAGACACTTACCAAAGTTGACCGAAACAAATAGTTACGAGTATTTTAAATGTAAGGTGTTAAGGTTAACATTGTTTTACGGATGAAGTAATTTGCCAAAATGGAATCCTTGTTATATCAATTTATAACATCTACAGACCCTGCCGTTTGAATGACGTCTTTGCTGTCATAACTGTAAACGTCTGTCTGTGCCCAAATTCAGTAGTGCTGTGCTGCGCTCTGTAGCTTGCATGGGAAACGTAATTTGAATGTTAAATGGTAAATGTTAGTTATGCAGTCTTTGGACCAATCTGTGCTCTGTCCTGAAATGCAGTTGAATTTAAAAGCCAATGGGCCCATCATCGTGATCAATTTGATAATTGAACTGACCACAGTGAGGGGTTATTTCAGTAGGTTATCAACAGATGTGTTTTTTTAGTTTTTTAATAGATTTTTGTTCTGACACTGGATTCAACATACTGGGCATTTATAGAAATAGTAGACAAATATGTTTCTGTGCTCATATCAAAACTACATTTCAATGAACCCTGTCATATTGTTCCAGTATATTTGTAAAAGTGAATATATGACGAGGTTATGCAAATTATAATGCCATTTTATCTTTCATTCCACTGTCATTATATGAATACAACATACCCTTATAGGAAGCTGCATTACATAAAAGCAGCTAGTATACATATATGACGTGAGTTAGTTCCTAGTGTTATGTGTATACAATTTCAACAAATAGTGTATGATGATTTGAAGCGTGTGTTAATACTCATCTTGTCATTTTAATTATGCAATACTTTAATACAATGCAGATCTAAACAGTTTGACATTGTATTAAAACACTATCTCTGACCCATTAAAGAAAAGGGGCATTTCCTATAACATGTTGCTCAAACATACATTGAGCAAACTTTGTTATCGAGAGAAAAGATGAGTTGAACATTAATCTTCAGTGTGGGGTTACAAACACTGAAAGATCTTGATATACTGTACTACAATTGGCTTTAATGGTAGAGATCACTATTAACTACTAGTGGGTTTTTTCTAAATGGTAGTGTCAGAATGTTATAAATGTTGTTACTTAAATTTGAGTTAAATCGACTATTGGTATTGTCTGATTTTAATGGCATCCTTTTATTTATAGATTATTTTCTGTAAGTACAGCCTTATGTCTTCTTTTTAAATTAAGACTATACAAAGACGTAATAGCAATAAGAAGGGATGATGTGATGAGAAAGACATTATGCATTTTAATGTTTACCAATACAGACAATTCTCTGCCTTTTTCACAGCTTTTTCACCATATCCTTATTGTTACCAGAAGAAATGTTATGGTCAATGACTACATGAATATATTTATCTGTAAAAGCAATTACTGATCACTGTGTATCTTCCTGTAAATCCTCTCAATGATGTTTTTGGTGTTAAAAATGATGATAAAGATAGCTGATGCGTTCGTCCTGGTGTGTGTCCTGACAAGTTGTGTTTGCTTGTCTTGAACTTGTGAGCCGTCGTGTCTCGCTGCATAATAACTGTACATCTCATGCGTTTGTAGCACATCGGAAAAGCCGACGGTAAACATTGAAGCGTCTGCTGCAGTGGCCCCACAGAAATGGCTTGTTTACATCCGTTTATCACACACAGAGGCAGACAGAGCTGGCACTCGCGGCTGCACTCCTCGCTGGGCTTCTCTCTCTCTCTCTCTCTCCCTCTCTCTCTTGCTCTCTCTCTTTCACTCTCGCTCTCTCTCCCTCTCGCTCTCTCTCCAGCTCTCTCACTCTCGCTCTCTGAGCTGGAGGGGATGGCAGTGCTCCAAGCTGTCTGACAGATATCAGTGCAGACTGGAGAAATGTGGTGAAATGTGAAAAGTAGGGCAGGCTCTTTCTAAGATCGCAGCATACTAATGAATTTCAAACTAAATTTGGCCAGTAGATTTGTCTAGTGGTCTGGGACTCAGCCCCACAGCCCAATACGTCTAAGGTTAAGACCTTGGCGATAATATAAAGCCATATGTGTGGAATTAATGAGCCAAAAAAACACACTTTACCCTGTTAATGCTCCATACTTTCCATCTAATCTTCTTGTCTACAATTAACAGCACATCTGTCAGTCCTCCAAAGTCAATGGAAACTTTCTAATCTACATTCTGCCACCCTCCTACTGTTTTTTCACACCCTATTGAATTTGTGACTGCAAACAACGCCCTCTATTTACACCACAACACAACATACTGTCACGTTACAGGTGGTTAATGACTTTACTTGAGTCTAGTTGATTGACAAGAGATGATGAAATTCTGAGAAATGTCTCAGAAGGTTTGTTTTTTGTCTGAGAAAGAGAGAGACAGAGAGACAGAGAGCGATAGAAAGACAGAGAGAGACCGACAGAGAGAGAAAGAGAGAGCACTGATGAGTCACAAAGCCTTGTGGAGTGCAAACTCATGGCTTGCCGTGAAGGACGGAATATTTATGAGCTGTGTAATTCAGCTCCCATTAGTGATGCCTTCGAAAATTATTCACAGCTAAAAAATAATTGTCAACACTGAGAATCGAAGTATCCCTAGTCCGTCATAAGTTGTGTGGGTAATGTGCTGTTTTCCTTCAGGCACTTAAACTGAAATTGGATGGTAGCCCTTAATGTTGCTATTTAATTGCTAGACCAGTCTGTGTTCATTTGAATCGTAGCTATTACTTTTGAACCAGCAAGTGAGCCCTCGAAAGTGGAGAACACTTCATCGAGAGGCTTTATTTCAACAAGTCTTTTTTTCCTGAAAGCAGATTATATTTATCTGCCGGATCAATAAACTGAACACATAAGAGAATAGCAACTCTGGGCTCCTATCAGTGGCTGTGATGTTGATCCCCGGCACTCTCATTCACTCTCTCCTGGCTGTCAGCCTCCCTAGGGCTTAGGAAATAGGATTCACTCTCCATGAAATGTATAGAAATGCCCACTCACTCGTCACTCAGTGCAGGATTTAGACCCAAGTCAAGACAATTTTCTCCTCAGCACTCCCATTTTACACTATACGATTTGTTTGAAATCGAAATCTTATTGAACCTTTGCATTTTCCAAACACAGCTCAAATAAATACATAAATAAATGAATGGGGTTGCTGTTCAACTGTGTGTACTGGTGTACATTGGCAAAACAGCTTGTTCTCAGATCAGGAACAGGGCTGAACCTGCTGTTGTTCTTTTCTTTGAGCAGTTCTCTGCCATTGTGGGAATTATGGTGCTGCTTGGAGGGCTAAATCACTTTGAACATCGGAACATAAGGAAGACTGAATATTCAACATGCCCTCCTGGATGGAGAAGAAAGGGGAGGAGAGTGTTTTTTTGAGGACACGATCTTATTCAACTGAATAAAGTCTGCCGTCATAACTTTATGCTAATTGGTTGTTGGTGCCCATAGAAAAAGCACAGTGCTTTCAATGCTGCCTGAATAAATCACTTTAAAATCAGAGGAAGGCTTCCAGAATAAACAGAAAAACGGGATGGATTTCTTGGGCCTGTAGCTTACCCCACCACTAAAAACTGTTTTGCATCACTAAACACAAACAGGGCAGCCAAAACAGAAGGCGAATTTAGACTCCTCGTTCCCTGTGGGGCGAATGGAACGAACTCAAGCGGTGAAGGAAAAATGTGTCTTCTTTCTGTGAACATTTAAAATAGCTAAACAGATCTGTGAGAGTGGGCTATAGAGAGTCCATCTCTGCTGCTGGCTGGCTGATATTATCATATGTCAGATAGGCGTGGGAGGAAGTGGGAGAGGTTGAGGCAACTCTGACGTGATGGTACAAGACAGATACGGAGGCAGTCGGCCATCGCTCCGTGGCAGAGCTGTCAATCATCTGTGGAGCATTGTGCTTTCCCATGGGGGGGACCTGTCAATCAACACAGGAGTCTGGCAGACTGTGTCAAGTTCACACCTACTGCTTCCTCCGTCATTCAGAGGGAAAGACTGGCGTGCGTGTAGTGTGTGTGTTTGTGTATGTGTATGTGTGTGTGTGTCTGATCAGAGGCCCACAGAGGTTTCTTTCAGAGGGCATGTCGAAGCACAAAAAGTGTCTCTCCCCAGAGCACACAGGTCAGAATATGAATAGTCCAGCTGCCAGAAGGGAAAACTGTCACTGACCATGTCCAGGTTATTTTTAAAGGATTCATTTCTGAAGGCTACAGCACCTCCACAACAGTATTCTGGGCTCCCTCTAGACAAATCTGTCAAAAGTTAGAATGGATTGATAAACATATATACAGTGCCCTCCACAATTATTGGCACCCCTAGTGAATACGAGCAAAAATATGTCTTTTATTTTTGCTGTTTATCCTCTTGGTCTTTCACTCAAAATATTCATAAAAATTGTACCTTTTCGTTCAAGTAAAATTTTTGAAAGAAAAAGAAAACGTTGACATTAAATAAATATTTTCCCCCAAAACATGTGTTCCACAATTATTCACACCCCTAGACAAATCTCATAATTAAAATCTAACTGAAGTTTATTTCCAGTCATGTTTTACATTTTTAAGTTCACCTGTTTGATTAGGAACTCTTAAGTGGTCAACCATGACTTCCTGTTCCACTGGTGTACAAATATGAGGTGACACAGGCCAAATTTGTTGAGCTGCTCAAATCAAGCAATAGACACAAGAAAATATCTAAACAGTTGAAAATACCCATTTCCACTATAATTGAAATAGTTAAGAAGTTTGAAGCGACAGGAGATGTAAAGAATCAGCCTAGAAGAGGATGTGTGTGTATATTGACCCCACAAACCGTGAGGAGGATGGTTCAACTGGCAAAATAATCTCCAAGGATCACAGCTGGAGAATAGCAGACATAAATTGAGTCTTGGGGTCAGAAAGTCTCCAAAACTACCATCAGACGCCATCTACATCACCTCAAGTTGTTTTGGAGGGTTGCCAGAAAAAAGCCTCTGCTGTCAATCAACAACAAACAAAAGCGCCAAATCTATTTGCTAAATCAGTTTGCCAAATCTACGTAAGTCAGACTTTCAATGGGAATGAGTTGAATGGTCAGATAAGACCAAAATAAAGCTTTTTGGCAACAAGCGTTGACCTCGGAATCTGAAGGATCTGGAGAGATACTGTATGTAGGAATGGTCTCAGATCACGTGCCATGTGTTCACCAACCTCATCATGCATTATAAAAGAAGACTCAGAGCTGTTATCTTGACAAAGGGAAGCTGCACAAAACATTAAATTAAGGGGTGCAATAATTGTGACACACATGTTTTGGAGAACAATATTTATTTAATGTCAGCATTTTTTACTTCAATGAAAAGGAAAGACTTCTATGATTATTTTGAGTGAAAGTCCAAGAGGATAAACAGCAAAGACATCTTTTTATAGCCTGTTTGCTTATATTCACTAGGGGTGTCAATAATTGTGGAGGGCACTGTGTATATGTATATATTAATTTATTTTTCTATATGAATACACTCACCGCCACTTCATAAGGTATACCATTTCAACTGCTCGTTAAAGTAAATATCTAATCAGCCAATCACTTGGCAGAAACTCAATGCATTTAGGCATGTAAACATGGTCAAGCGGATCTTAAATTCAAACCAAACATCAGAATGGGGAAGAAAGGTGATAAAAGTGACTCCGAACATGGCTTGGTTATTGGTGCCAGACGGGCTGGTCTGAGTATTTCATAGACTGCTGATCTACTGGGATTTTCACGCACTGCCATATTTTGAGGGAAAGACCAAGAGGATAAACAGCAGATATATTTTTTCATAGCCTGTTTGGGTCACATTCACTAAGGGTGTCAATAATTGTGGAGGGCACTGTGTATATACAGTACTGTGCAAAAGTTTTAGGCAGGTGTGAAAAAATGCTGTAAACTAAGAATGCTTTCAAAAATGGAAGTGTTAACAGTTTATTTTCATCAATTCTTCATAAATTAACAAAATGCAGCGAAGGAACAGAAGAAAATTCTAAATTAAATCAATATTTGGTGTGACCACCCTTTGCCTTCAAAATAGCATCAATTCTTCCAGATACACTTGCGCAGTTTTTGAAGGAACTCGGCTGGTAAATTGTTCCAAACATCTTGGAGAACTAACCACAGATCTTCTGTGGATGTAGGCTTCCTAAAATTCTTCTGTCTCTTCATGTAAACCCAGACAGACTCGATGATGTAGAGATCAGGGCTCAGTGGGGGTCATACCATCACTTGCAGGACTTTCTGTTCTTCTTTAAGCTGAAGATAGTTGTTAATGACATTGGCTGTATGTTTGGGGTTATGTTCCTGCTGCAGAATACATTTGGTGCCAATCATACACCTCCCTGATGGTATTGCATGATGGATTAGTATCTGCCTGTATTTCTCAGCATTGAGGACACCATTCATCCTGACCAAATCTCCAACTCCACTTGCAGAAATGCAGCCCCAAACTGGAAAGGAACCTCTACCATGCTTCACTGTTGCCTGCAGACTCTCATTATTGTACCTCTCTCCAGCCCTTCGGCGAACAAACTGCCTTCTTCTACAGCCAAATATTTCTAATTTTGACTCATTAGTCCAGAGCACCTTCTGCCATGTTTCTGCACCCCAGTTTCTATGTTTTCGTGCTTAGTTCAGTCACTTGGCCTTGTTTCCTTGTCGGGGTAGAGCTTTTTGGCTGCAACTCTTCCATGAAGACCACTTCTGGCCAGACTTCCCCGGACAGTAAATGTCTGTACCTGGGTACCACTGGTTTCTGCCAGTTCTGAGCTGATGGCACTGCTTGACATCTTCCGATTTTGAAGGTAAATAAGCTTGATGTGTTTTTCATCAGCTGCATTAAGTTTCCTTGGCTGACCACTGCGTCTACGATCCTCAACGTCTTCTTCAAAAGAGCTTGAACTGCACATTTTGAAACCCCTGTCTGCTTTGAAATCTTTGTCTGGGAGAGACCCTTCTGATGCAGTATAACTACGTTGTGTCTTGTTGCTGTGCTCAGTCTTACAATGTAAATGGATACAAAATAAACATTTATTGTTTAAATTTTTCAAAGCATTTTTAGTTCAAAGTATTTTTTCACACCTGCCTAAAACTTTTGCACAGTACTGTATATATAGATATTTTTTAAATGGGTTATTTTGATAAATCAATTGATTGATGAGATTTGATATGAGCCATAGTAGTAGCACTATGTAGCACTAAGATTCTCTATGGTGGAAACACAAAACTGCAAAGGCACACAAATTTCTTTGTTTCCTCAGTTTAATCACAGCACTACAGAGGAGGCATACAAAACGTATAAAAACTGAATAATTCATCAAAAGTAGAACATCTTTTTGGCCAAAATGTCTGTAACAGTGTCAATATACCATTATGTAATCAAAATGTTAATGTGACACAGATCCTCAAGACCAGTTCAGATGCTGAAGTAACTCCACAAGGCTTCTCCCCTGAAAACTCCTCTCCATACTGATTATTGCAGCAAGTCATTAGACACAGGAATCACACCCACTCTAGGCCCACTTGTATGAGTATCTGGCAAAGCTGATATGCTTCAAGGGTTCCCAAAGGGACGCCATACCAAAACAGCCCATTCTGAAACGGCATGCTTTTCATAACTGCTGGATGTCTGACAGCCTTGCCACAACGTGGATGTTTCTCCAACAGGGACCTCGAGAGGCATTCTTGGGGAGCAATTATCCTCAGTTAAAAAGAGATGAAAGGGACACCTCAGCCATTCATGAGCGCACTTTGGAGAAATGTCAGGTGCTCCAAGCAACCACAGCTCACAAACCACTCTCTGCATATGCCTGCACCTTAGGGTCGGAATATGCTGATTAAAAAGGAGTGGAGTTCAGCCCCACTGGCATTGTACTGTGGTGGTCCATCCACTAGGGGGCGGTGGCTGCATAGAGGGGGGGAGGTCCGGGATAGAGCGGAAGTGCGGAGGAAGGTCCAGACCCAGGGGCTTCTCATCTTCCTCTTCATTCAGGGCACTGTGAAAATATTTCCCAGTAGACAGGTGAACATGACTAATAAACAAACAAGTCCCTTAAACACAAAACACACTGCTGGCGACATCGCTACATTCCATCATAGTCCTGTTTTGCAGGTAAGCAGTAGCCAGCTTTGCCAAGCTGACTTGAATGGATTCAACATGCTCTTTGTCTACCAGCACTTTATGAAGCAAATGTCATTATTTTGTGGCTGACAGGTTTTTATTCTTCTGACATATTCAGAGCTATTAATTTAAATTGCCTTTGGACATGTCATGGCATATAAAATGTTGCCCTCACAGTTTTACAGCGATGCCTACATTTATCTCATGAAAGCCAGCCCCTGCCTTGCTGTCAGCCAGATGACAGAGTTTAGGCAACTGCATAATTATGTGCAACAATGCATGAAAAAGGAGGA
The DNA here is from genome assembly GCF_963457725.1 of Sprattus sprattus. Classification (NCBI taxonomy): domain Eukaryota; kingdom Metazoa; phylum Chordata; class Actinopteri; order Clupeiformes; family Clupeidae; genus Sprattus; species Sprattus sprattus. The sequence goes on along the minus strand of NC_137922.1, from coordinate 18,438,977 downwards.
CAATTGATATTAATATTGCTACTCATACTGATTATAACTGACTGGAAAACCTTTCAGAGAACCATCCTAATCCCATCACATAACACAGGAAGCAATGTGATTTTACACAAAACTGCCTGGTGAAGATATCCCTATCAATAAAATGGAGCTCATTGGTGTAGATTTAAAGGTGTTGTTTCAAAGTCATCAACCACATACAATAAAAGCTTTGAAAATGAAACAATCTATGTTTAGGAAACTGACATTAAACAAGTGTTTTTTTTTCAGGCCTAACAAGTAATCTTTTGCTGTCCTTTCCAATAACTGATTCGGCTCAGTTTATTAACATATTGATCTCAGTTTGATGAAAACCTACACACACCCACAGTAAAAGCTCTAAAGTCCAGAGAGAGGTGCTCTTTGGGTGGATCTTAACTGTCAATGTGTGACACATACCATCCGCTGTCTTGGGCCGCCCTCCTCTTCTCCCTCCTGGCCAGCCAGTCATCCAGCACAGGGTCAGAGGGGACACCCTTGCGCCCTGACTCCTTGGGGCCCCGGCTATTTGAACCTGAACCCAAATGAAAAGATGTGGGTCATGTCCCTGTGTGTTACTTTCAGGAGTAATATAAAGAAAAAAAGTACACAGGTGACTGATACAACTATTACAACTATTATGCGTAGGCCACCTTGAGACCATGGGCCGTATTCACAAAGAATCTTAGGGCTAAAAGTAGGTCATAAGTGGCAAATTTAGGAGAAACTCCTAAAAATAATGGGCGTGTCAGTCTTAAATGTAGGACTCCTATTTTTTTTTACTAAGAGCAATTCACAAAATATTTTATCCCTAAAAGTAGCACCTAAGTCTAGGACAGCTTAAAACTCCTCATGAGGACTCCTAAATCACTAAGACCTATTTACAAAAAATCGTAAGATGGCTGCAGCCGACTTGGAATTGATAAAAGACATTGCTTAAACCGTGAAGGTATTAATATTGTCGTAGAATTAGCGCGGAATGCAATGACGCCTTTAAACAAGGATGTGTCCCGAAGTGAAATGTTTGGAAACATAAAGATGGCCTATTTGGCTTCGCGGAAAACGCAACTGACGACACTGGGAATCATCAGTCAGCCATTTAATTCATCAAACTATCAACGCACTGTAGACCCCACATCATCCAACAGTCTATCCAGTTGCTTTTGGACAATCGCCTATTACACAATATCAAAGTAAATTCCATGGCGATCGCAGGAATGTCCAGTGACGGGACACACATTACAATAATTCGTCCACCGTGGCCTGGATGTACGGATGACTCGTGCATTTCAACGGAAAGCGGTCGCAGGTTTTTGAGAACTTACCAGCTGGATGCCGCTGGGGTGACAGTGGCTATTGGTCCTGGGACCAGTAGGCTTTCGCTTAGGCTATACGTTTCACGTTCGTTTCGCTTTGATCAATTAAGATTGGAGGGCTTAAAGGGCCGCATGTGCTGATATTTGAAGTGGTCAAGGGCTGGAAATATAATAGCCTTACAGTTTGCTGGGTGCTTTAATTATTACTGCCTTGATTACATGCAATTGCCATATTTTATATTGATCGCTTTATATTTCTCTTAACGTGCAAAGTGTCATTCCCGTTGGATGCACAAACTTGTCATCATGCGTGTGCATTCTGCTAACTGCACTGTCCATAACTATTTAATATGACTTAATTTGAAGCCTAGGTTATTCTCTTATTTTCAGTCGATATAGTGGGATTGTTAGAGAGACGTCACAAATGAGTTTTTAATGAGAGAGCCTGTCAACAACCAATCACCGTCCTCACCCCTTCTAAACTCGTGCATGAGAAGCGACGTCATCCATAGCAACGGAGTTTTTATCTTAAGCTTAGGAGTTGGTATTATCCTTAGTATGAGTAGGTCTCAGAGCCGTTGTGAATCACTTTTAAGAAATTACTCCTACGTAAAAGGTTTTAGCGTGAGTTAGGAGCACTCCTAATGGTAAGATAAAAGGCTTTGTGAATACGGCCCCATGCGCAGAGGTACACACGTTTTCCTGGCAAGTAGTATCTTTTCATGAATACCGTTTTATGCATTAAAAAGTGCTCAGCACAACATTAGTGCATACACACCTTTGATCCATGTGGCCCTAGGACCTTCAAAGTGAACACTCAACAGAACTGAATTTGAAGAAATGTGTGAATATGCATCTTGGATGATATTCTTGATTTTTAAATCTGAAACCTAAGATCAATCTGAAATATAGGTTCTAGGCTTATGTTGTGAGTTTAATGGCAGTCTAAGATGATTAGCTGGTTGCCATTAGAGGACAGTATTGAGTAGTCAATGGTGTACCTGCTGCCAATTGCTGTAAATGCTCCATCTCTCTCTCAGTCATGTGAGAAAAACGACAGTTTGCTCCAAAGACACACTGGCCTGAAACAAAGCAGAAGACAACAGATGTCAATACATCTGAAGCACCAACATTCAAGCAACATCCAAATCATGTACATGACAAAATAGGCATGTTCAGTGAGCAATTGAGAGACTTTGCTTCGTCGCACCATTATTGTCGATAATACAAATTGTAATTTTGAGTGGACCACAGTAGAAAAGTTTTTTCTTTTTTCAGAGAGTGTAAATGTATGTATACCATTCAGTATTTAAGCAAAGCTAAGGCTTTATCCACTAACTTAATCAATTCTATTGGTCTTTTACAAAAGATGGGATCACCATCACAAGCAAGTAACATCATAATCTGTAAGACATCTTCCTGGCCCCTCAAAAGTAATTGCTGCACTGTTCCTGGTCAACAGTGAAGAGATCATCCACAAAATCCCTCGACTGAATCCCTTTTTCAATTAAATATGATTTTTTTTTCTTCTCGACTTCGGTCTTGTCCTTTCCTTTGTAATATGATGATAAAACATGTTCCATCTAGGTCACTACTGGACCGTGAAACACCCTAGCAACAATAACAAGGATGTGGTGTCAGGCAGGTGGTAATTTTATTCCACCACCATTACCCAATTCTGGGCCAAATCTGACCTATCAGTCTTCTTAATGTGGAAGGACAGGTCTTCTTTAGTGTGGTAGCAACAAAGTTAGCCTCCTATCTAAAGGCAAATAGTTTGACAGACATTTCAGTGCATAAAGCAGGAATCACAGGTTTTTCTGGAAGTCAGGCAGCAAGGACAGGGGACACACCCCTCTGTGTGGTATTTTAGGATCTCGCCAATGCCTTTGGATTGGTGCCACAAAATCTGTTTTGAAAGGTGACAGCTACTTTCAGGTCCCTGAGAAGATTTCAGCTTTAGTCAGGGCCTATTTTGAGGATATTCAGTTGTGTTTTGACACAAGTAACTACATCACATCCTGGCAGCAGTGGCTTTTAATGGGTTTTTGGAGTGGAAAGGCTGCAAGACAGCACCCGGTTACCTCCTATCCAAGCTTATATGGATGGCATGACCACACTGACAACAACTGCTCCATGTACCCATCAGCTGTTAGCCAAGTGGAATGATAGTCTGAAATGGGCAAAAATTTAAGTGAAACCTAGCAAATGTAGAAGTGTTTCTATCAGTAAGGTGATTGCCGATTGAGGATGCATTTCCAACACTGTTGGATTTAGATTTTCAAGGACAGTCACTCAAAAGAGCTTTAAAGGAGTTGTCTGAGGTTGCTGAAAAGGCGAGCCAATGGTTGTGGCGTAGGTTCTTGCACACTAACTGGGGTTGTGAATTTACCTGACCTAACACTGAGATATATGAAATCTTGTCTAGGTGTAGATTAAGGTTTAGTTGTTGTTGCCTCTGGTAGTGGCATATGTCTTACTCCATCATGAGTAAGAAAGGGTATGAGTGGGCCCTTATGGATCCCAGGTACAACTTGTGGCTCATGTTGCGGCTGTCGCCAGCCAGTTGGGATTTGTTGTCGTTTCCTGCTGCACAGGATCTATGGTTAGGTAGTTGCCATATTGGTTAGATAGGTTGTTGGGTATGAGTACTTGCATGTGACAGTGAGAGGATTGGGCACTGTGGGAACTCCCCAAGCATTAGTGTACGGTATTAACATCTTTTGCTGTGTACCTAGAAATATATTTTTGTTACATCTTTTTGCATAATTTTTATTTGTGTTTGATGTTTCGTGACATGAAACACAATCTCAATCAAGATAGTTTTGTATGGCATGATCCAGTGAAGACAGACATGACAGTCATTTTAAGCCCCTCACCTGTCTGAAGGAATTTCCTACACGGCTTCTTCAACTGTTCATCTGCGAGAATGGCTACAGCGTCTGTGAAAAGGGAGGTATTTTTTATATGCATCACATCACACAATCATGCCATCAATCTCTGTGGATGTTCAAGTTTATGCATAAAGGGCAATATTTGGTCTTCACGGTACAGTGAGGAGTACAGTACAGTTCGTTCGTGTGTTATCTATACGGAAAGAATACAGATTATGAAAAGGAATCAATGTTACAGCACTGACCTCTGAAATTGTCGAACCATGCCTTCTTTGCTCTGTGATGTTGAACGCCGTATAAATGTTTTTTCCTGTTATGCATGTTGTCCTGAAAACTTCGCTCACAGTAATCACAGTAGTACCGCTTCCCCATGGTTACTTCTCTTTTGCAGTGAACTGTGCTAACTAGGCTAACTCTCAGACGCTGGTAAATGAGGCACTGCCAAGGAGCAATATAATTAGGGAATTTGTTGACCAATATGCATTTGCTACGTCAAACGTTCAGACCTCTCAGGACAAATGTCAAATTATCAAAAACACTATCCGCAACTATTTTCATTGTTGACCACGACATCGACGTTACGTTACACAAACCATCTTCCGACGTAGAGCTACTATGAACCCCAACTTCCAGGTCACTGCAGCTATGCCTTCAAATAAAAAGTCACGGTTTTACCCATATGTCTATAGTTTTACCACTGTCTACATTTGCATTTGTTTTGGAAATGCATGGAACCTCCGCATCAGTTATTTTGTTGAATTAGTTCCAAAAAACAGCCGCCTTCATTTTACAATCGAATATGAAGGAACAACGAAGAGGGATGCAGCATAGCAGAGATACTTGAATGTGAAGCAGGTATTTTTAAATTGTTGATAATATTGAGATTAAATGAGTATAAATAAACCCAAGTACATTACACGTTTAAAAACCCTTTCCGGGGTCAACTTTGATGTCAAATGTCTTCAGTCCTTCCAAGATTTTACGATTTTACAAATTCTCTGCAATTGCAATTTCCTCTTATTCTAGCAATATTTCCACACACAAAAAACACAAAATGCTGGAATTAGTGTGTTATTTGAGATGGCTTGTAATTTACTTTAAACTAAATTTACTTCCCATTTTTTGGAATTCCCACCGCAAATTCACTTTTTGCCGCAACAATCACAAAAAACCCTTGCAGGAAGCGTATACTGTCGCAACCTTTGTTTTGAAGGATCGCAACTTCATTTTTCTACTTATCGAGGCTGCTTTCACCAACGTCATTCCTACTTCCATCATGGCGCTAGCTAAGAGTGTCTACAACTTGCTCTTCAGGAGGACGTCAACCTTCGCCATAACCATTATGGTTGGGGCTGTCGTCTTTGAGCGAATGTTTGATCAAGGTGGAGACGCGATATTCGAGCAGCTGAATCGCGGGGTGAGTTTGATTGTTTACATTAAAATAAGGTGTCCCGGTTTGCGGCCTGACCTTCCGTAAGAGAGGACATCTGATGCTAGCCTAGCCACTAGCTATCTACTGATACTTATACACTTGCAAGAAAACCTTAGCTAGCATTCTAGCGATTTATCAGTAGTTGCTAGTAAGTTTGGTTAGCTTTGATGTCTTACGAATGTAGTTAAATCTGATGTGATATCGTTTATCTATTTCGTTGACAGAAACTGTGGAAACACATCAAACACAACTACGAGGAAGGGGAGGAAGAATGATCTGTTGAAACACCGTTCTGTCTGAGGCCGGCTGCGTTCCCTTTCCCAGAGTTGACCCTGACGCCATCACCACCATGGACTATGTCCTCATTTACCACAACCATCGTCATCTATGAGTTTGTGGGGACAACGTAAATGTTAAGGACTTTGATGGATTCAAACGTCGTTGATTGCTGGTGTCACCTCCTCTGCTCGCATCCTTTCCTGCAGCCTCTTATGTCTATTGCTAGCGTTATGTCTATTGCTTTGTGAGGAAATTGCTAATGTATGTTAATAAATCAATCTATACATCGACAAATGTGTTGTTGTTTTGATGACAAGGTGGTAGTTAGTTTACTTAGGATAACTAAAGAATCGTTGTCACTCATGGTAAAACATGTTCTCATTGATGCCTTTTTTTGTAGAGGAGGCTGCTGTGTTTGTCTATATGGCGGTCTGTATACAGCTGAACTTTGAGAAGTATAATCCAGACTTCTACATCTTTTCTCTAAGACAACCAACTTAACATTAAGTTGAAAAGGCAAGCACTATTAGTATCCTTAGTATTCTAATTTTACTAATGATAAAGTTACTGTTCTGGATGAATTGCTCTATACCTATAATTTTACTGTGGGGAATTTTATCTTGGCAAGAATAGAATAGCTCAAACTTGAACTTCTGGTCAACATGTAAGAATGTGGACCTACAGCAGTTTCCCCTTCATCAGTTTTCAGTCAACTTAAAGCTGGGTAGACGTAGAAGGGTAAAGGCCCTCATAGATTTTAAAGTCGTGATTATGCCTCCAAGCCTTACTTTGGCCACAAGGTGGCACTGCAGGTCATTATTTAACAGAACTCTCATGTTCCATGGCTGCTAAAACTAGGAGAGGCCAGCCACGCATCACAGTTAAAGATGCATTATGTAGATATAATAAAGGTACAAAATAATCATGTTTCTAGACAATCCCATAATGATCAAAATAACTCAAGGGCCCAGTGAACAGATAATTAAAATTGCCCCTGCACATTACATTCATCTCCATTCTTAATTTCATTCATCTGTTGTTGAATAGAACTGGGCAGGAAAAAGTAAGCCTTTGGTGGTTGATAGCAAAAACATGAATATATTAAAAATACAGTCTTGAAGCTATAGTGTTTCATTTAAAAATATATGTTTGTAGGGGAGATGATCATTTTTTTCTTTTATTCCAAGCAACAAGTTTTACCTGACAGTGCAGATCTGCTGCTCAGAGTGATTCTGAGAGTTATGTGTTATTAGTCACTGGCAGTCCAGTCTGTCCCCTTTCAAATACTTCTAGTACATACTTTGTTTGATCACTTTTGTTAGCTTTTAGGAGATACCATGTAACCTTACAGGAGTACATTATTAGTGGAGATGGAGATGCAATCATATAAGATTTGAATCAGTAAATACACACAGCGTAACTTAACGGAACTGGCTCTCATATATAAAAGGTGTTGGACTGTACTGTGATGATTGGTGTATTTGACAGTTGATGGTAATGAACCGAACAGCATTTTGTTTTTTAATCTCAAGCAAGTTGAAAACCAGTTGGTCTGAATTTTGGGTTAAGTGTTTTTGTTTTACTCATCTTTCACTCCTATTCTCAACTCTCCTGTCCCTTATGGCAGTTCAGTGGTGGTTGATCTAGTATTTGTTCTCCCTTCAGGTGCTTAAGGAGACGCAAAGACTTGGAAAGGACAAACTTATCAGTGCACAAACATAATTATGCCCGACCTCAGGGGTTTTGTGTTGCATGCTAAGGTCAAACTGATTATGTAGTACCATTACGTGGAGCCTCCCTCCTGCAGCTCTAGACGCTGAAATGTTACATTTTTGAGTAACTGTAGTGGGCAGCCATTCATTTAAATGTATTTTTAAAACACATTTTCACAAGCACCTCAACCAGCACCATAGCCTTCAGCTATATCTCTCTTTTTTCAGCAGAAAGTGCAAAACCCAGTTCTTCAATACGTAGAAGTCTCTGACATTATGTTCATTCAGTATGGAGTTGATCCCAGAGAGAGAGAATAACAAAACAAAACAAACAAATATTTATTATTTATAGCAAGTATATGTGCTCATCACAGTGCCAAGAAATCTATTAATTCCATGACACAGCAGAATTACTTGTTAGCAGAGTGTTTTTAGTGTTGCAATGAGGGTGATATCAAGAATTCACTCCCAGTGTCTTTTCACAGTAAAAGCCTGCACCTCTGTCAGGGTAAGATTCCTAGGTCTTCAAACAAGTTTGTCAGTTTATTTTACCAACTTCAGCCCATGCTTGGGAATATTACTGTATCAAAGGTGCCGAGCCAGGGACTAACATAGCATTTCTCATGGCATTCCTCCCCGTGCAGTGGATAAAAAGCACATGTTATACATGGCCATGTATCGCAGAGACAACTGTAGGGGCAAATTGCTACACTCTTGATTTCAAAATGACGCTATCTAGCTGTCAGGTTCATGCGAGAGGACATGATCTCAACACACAACCCCATGAACAGGCATGTCTGGAAATAACAGGAGCAGGACAAAGTGTGCAGAATTAAATATGCATTGTTAACACAATAGACATCATATTTACAGACAGTTCTTGGTTCTTATCCTCGGGTAGAGTAGATAGCAGAGGGCCTTTTCCTATGTGTGACAGTGTCAATTGTGCACACCATCACAAGATGGTGATTCACCTATAGGTGGTGTGTGCAACTTGTGTCTTGTGAAACATGCTACTTAAATCATAATATGTTGATTCATCTTTTCTTTCTTTCCTGATGATACAGCCTGATGATCCTTTATATTGATGAACAAAATTGATGTGGTCAATGACACCTGGCTGTGTAGTCTTTATTCTTCCTAGAATTGCAAACTAGAAACATTTATCACATAGTGAATTGTATTGATAGTATTGAGTATAGTATTGATTTGTTATTTTATTGATATGGCTGAGCATAAAGGCTATTATTAGCACTGAGTTCAGCGTCAGGTTTCTCAGTTTGGTTGCAATATAAAGCATACTGGGACATCCTATGTTTATGCTGATACACAGTGCGCCTGTTACTTAACTGTTAGAAGAATGTGCCACGACCATGGCTTTCCTTCTCAGCAAACATAAGCAGAATGATAAAATGTAGGCTATGCCAGTGGAGATGAAAGAAGTCTCCTTTACACGCTGACCATGAAGAACAGTTTCTTCAAGTCATTTCCAATGTGTCAAACCATTTGAGGTACATCTGAGGAATTAATGACACTTTAATAACATTTGTAATATACGCGAATACGTGTCAGTGTTATATACCCATTTCTGTCCAACTGTCCAACAAGAAAGTGTTTTGGGTAGTCTTCTGATAGACATTGTATATTTTATTTGGTTGAAGCGGAAAGTTACCTCCACATCAGGACCGGATACCATGCATTGCTGCCTGTAGTGCCTTGAAGATCCTGCTGAGACGGATTAAAATCAGATCACGTGGTTAACTGCCTGAAGGATCTATTACCCAGGTCAGTTTTCAAATAATTATTCGTTGTTTTCATGCATTCTTTAACAAACTTTGTCTGATCGGTGACGACTGATTTCAAGTAATCCAGAAGAGAAATTTAGTAAGTAAGTAGCCTAAGTAATCAGAGGTAATCCAATATGTGGCTATATTTACATAGTACATGTGGTAAACGCAGAGCCATGCTGAGAAGAAAGGAGAAGTTCGCGTCAGATGACGGAAGCCAATCTGTGCTCAGAGTAGTGCATACATTTGCATCGAATTTTCCAACATGCGCGTCGCTTTTATGTTTGGCCCATACATTCGAGACTCTTCAGTGGACTGGTTAGGTTTCGAGAGTTCTGGCGACTTGTGGGAGAGGTAACAGCTACTTTCCTTACAGAGGAGTTGGCAACATTGCTGAGTGCTTCCAAACAGAAGATTCGTACCTAGACCGAACGCCATGTCTTACGCTAAAATTGCCCCGGCTCTTGTCAGAGCCAGTTCAGACAAGTTAATGCGAATGAGGTTTGCTCAAGAAAGGCTTCGATCATCAGCAGCATCAACGCAGCGTCAAGAGAAAACGGATGAATCTGTCCGAGCTCAAAATTGCACAGTGGTGGAGAGGCCAGTCGATGTGGACCTCATCAGTCAGACTAAAAATCCAGATAATCAGAAGACAAACATATCGATCAACTTTGAAAATACGCAGGAGGCCTACAAGAGCAAAAACACCCTAGAACTAATGAGAAGTTTACTGGTCTTTAAGATGTGCACAATTGACTTCCTTGTGGACAAAAACAAAGAGGTAGGCTAAGTGAAATTATGATGCAGCCAGCATCCAATTAACAACAAAAAAACAATAGGTATGTGTATGTATTCTCTGTATAGGACAGAATAAAAACACAGTATAAGTTACAACAGAGGCAGCTGTACCGGTATTCGACCCATAAATCCTAAAATGGCAGCTGCCGTTTTCAAAGCCCCGTGGTGTTTCGAGAACCATAGTTATAAACAATGTTTTCATGTTCATCTACTCATTAATGTTTCATAATTATCTACTGACTTAGAATTCTAATGTAATCTGCTGATGAGATGTAGCAAGGATTAAATAGTTTGAGTTGAGAGTTTGATGTGTTGCGAAAAGGAAGGACTCCTGATCATATCGATGCTCTTTTTAGCTCATGGACCTCGCCAAGAAAGTTCTGGGCCAGAGACTGTTTGAGAAGATCATGAAGATGACTTTTTATGGCCAGTTTGTGGCGGGAGAAGACCATAATGCCATTAAGCCTCTGATCCGCAAGAACCAGGCTTTTGGTGTCGGCTCAGTCCTAGACTACAGTGTGGAGGAGGATCTCACCCAGGAAGAAGCAGTGAAAAAGGAAATGGAGTAAGTTGACACCACAGCAGGTGAACATATGGGTTCATTTAATGCTAATGATGTTTACAGGAGTCCAGAAGAAAAACTGCAGTAACACGTTTCTAATTAACTAACTTTATGTTATGGAATTTAACTCAGACTGACTAATCAGGTTCTTCTTGTTTATCTAGTTTCCATTAGAATTACTCACTTTGAGTAGGTAGATTGTCCGTACTTATATCTAAACCATTTTAATCTAGTGCAGCAATCACACAAATATAAAAAAAAGTCCTATAATGGCACATATGTTTTACATATGAAACCAAAAACAAATCATATTTGATCATATTTTTCCCCCCTGATTAATTGATCTCCTCAGTTCTCAGACTTATGCAAAAAGTTATTGTGTGCACCCAAAACCAGAGGTTTAACAAAATGAAACTCTGTATGCAGAGTAGTGACTCAGCTTTGTAAGTCCCCCATCCTCTTTAGTACTGCTCATGAGCCTGCAGCTCATGAGCAGTACTAAAGTGGCACAGTGAACCCACATGATCCAGTCCTATACATTGCACCCTGTGTATGTTTTACCAAATGCAATGTGTGTAGGAATTGATGACTACAGCTTGCACTATTCTATAGCACCAAAGCGTTATGTGTATTATTATATTGTGTTTGTGAGTGTTGCTTGGTTACTTGGCTTACTTGAATGGCCACATCCATTCAAGTTATCTACACTGCAGACCTCAAAGGCAAAAAAAAGTGTCCCTGTAACCTGTCCAAGAAAATTTGTAAAAATAGAAACTATATAGACTGACTGTCAAGGTGGACTGCTTCAGATTTGAATGCCTATTATTTTTAACATGTGGAATGTCTTCCCTCAGCATCTACAGTAGTTCTCCTAGCTTGTTCTTTCTTCTTCCTTCTTCTCTGCCCTCTTGAGAGTAGCCAGTCTACAGTTTACAATTTTCATTTATCAGTTCTCTGTGGTAATGCCCCCTTAAAACCATGTACTGCTTTAGAGATGGCATACCATATGTGGTGCTCCAACCTTGAGTGCTGTTGATGTCATGTGTCTGTAACTCCCGGCAGCCACACAGTTGGGTCGTTCCATAACTAACACGAATATTCAACAGAGGTGACTAGGGAACTGCATTGTAAGCTTTAGTGTCATTGAAATCGTGCATGCTGTTAAACTGTGAACTGTCACGTTGCCATGGTCATCTGTCTGGAAATCCCTCCAGGGCACTGTTATGCATAATAGTTACGAAACTGATTGTTAATTAACATGATTTAAACCAGCTTTCAAACCCTTAAATATGTAGGCCCATTCCAGTGTTTCCCACATCCACACAAACACATTCCCGCTCCCATCCAGCAGTAATCTAGCAACGCCCGCTGTTCGTCTTCCAAACGTCTAGTTAGTCCTCCTTGGCATTTTCAGCACATGACAAACCATGCTGTATTTTTAGTTCCAGCCTTTGGTCGCTTCTGATTGGTCAGTTTGGCCAAGGCCTCTTTTGTCTTGATTGGTGGACAGAGTGCCTCCTTTTTCTGGGCCGGCCCCCTTTAGTTGGTGCTCACATGAGGTGGCGCGAGTGAGCCAGACTGTTTGGTAACGCCATGCATGCCTGTGTTGCGTAAGATGTTTTGGGAAACGTGTTTGTTTTGGGATTGAATTTCCACGATCTTTGAAGCTGAAAACTCACTGCACCACAAATTTATTTTAAAGCTTGGTTAACTGTCGCTCACGTTGATTCAAGGAAGGATCCAGTTTTGTCTCGTGATAAACATTAAAATGACATTCTCTTTAAGGTAGTCAGTAAAGGTGTCTTAAAATATAAAATTCTGTTAAATGTCAGACTTAATGGTGTTTTCTTTAAATAAAACATGTGTTCATTTAATGATCATTCTAGCTGGCAGCGTGTGCTAGTATATACAAGTATTTCACACCCTGGGTTTGGCCATGTAACTAAGCAGCTGATAGGTCGAGCTCTAATGTCTCCGAAGGTAGCATAAAGCTGCGATAATTGCGCTTATCTGGTGTTAAAGTCAACATAACCTATGGAGGTTATCTGGTTCTTGATTCAAATGGTTTTCAGTGGCTGTTTAGCCTGTCAGTATTTCCCCAATAGTCTGTAGGTGTGTCATGTTTCATTCCAGGCTGTCTACGTTTGAGGATCAACCGAAATTTAACTTACGACTCATGTGATTTCACTTGAGAAACATGGCAGTGGTGTAGTGACGGAGTGGAATAATGGTGTGAATTTAGCTAGGTTTATTACAAGCTTATGACCAAGTCATCCTGGAACATATGGTATGAGTTATTGGGCCCAATGGCTGGAGGTGGCATTACCATGAAGTGGTTATGTAAGAAACCGAAACAATGTTTACATCACAAGCTAACTCGAGACAAATTTCATAGCGAGAAGACTTGGGTGGGGAGGGGGGGGATTATTACAGTTGACTGGATGGATTATTACAGTGAGATCAGGGTATAGGTGTTATTAACACTGTACAGTACGATATTGAAAAACACTGTTGGTATGTTATTGAAAAAGAGGTGTATATGATTTTATTATTCGCAGGGAAAACATATTACGCATACATTACTGCTATGCTATCAGATGTGCTCCTGAAGTAGGTTCCCCATCCAGGCTCAGGTTTCTGTGTGTTCTCACGTGTAAGGGCACCCTGTACACACTCACGCACCCCTACACTGTGTGCTTATCAGCACCATGTTAGAGGTCTTACTGCTTCGCTCTAACGGAGTGACAAATACAAATCAATTATGTTTAATCTGGGTTCACGTTGTCTGGTTACACACATTGAAAAGAAAATGAAGTTAGTTTGCTTTCACTTGTTGTTTCAGCAGTGGTTCACAAAGTACGGATTGGGGTGAAAAAATGTAATGAGAAACCTTAACAACCAACCAAAGGTCAAATTAAGTAGCGCAGTGATCTTAGGAATAGTATCCTATAACTAACATGTTTGGTGATGAGTTTACAGCCTACTGCCTACCATATAATATGGGCCTACCATTTAGCCTGTATGTTAGAAGGGATAGCTACCCTCGTTTTAAATGCAATGGACAAGTGCCTTACATGAACATTGTATTGATGGATCACCACGGCCACGGAATGTTTTGGAGACACATAAGAAATTGGGAATGGATATTTATAGAAGTTTGAATTCTAAACATTTTGAATTTGAAGTTTGAATTCCAACACTGCCATAACAACCTAAACTTTGCACGTGATGGCAGCACTTGAGCTCCATCACACTATCCTGATACATGCAGACGCAATGGGAATCTGAGAAGGCGACCATGGCCTCTTTAAAGGTCTCATGCTGGCTGGGACTGGACGGTCTGTGTGCAAAATCAGTTTGACATGCTTGCCAAGCATCTCGGGTGACTCAGTGATTTACGTCACAGACTGGTCGTTGTGACAGGATTTGCCCACCTTGACCACTTATTGCAGCATTTGAACACATTGTGATTCATTGAGCCATTTCTGTAACTTGACATAGACATCTGGATTCTTTTTAGTATTTTTTATTTAGTAACCTATGGGTCAGAATTTCAGATAATTTTTTTTGTTTAATGCTTTTGTTGTTTCGTTTTGTCCGAAAGAAAAAAAAAAATTCTATTTCTGTACGAGACTTTATTCTTTTGATTGCTAAAATATTGCTGTTGTTTTTTCCACCCCTTTTAGATCCTGTGTGTCTGTTGCAGAGAAAGAGAGTCCAGGTATGTACTCTTTTAGAACGCCAGTCCTGTTATCAGTATTGGTACTGTAGTATATTTGTGATTCAGGCTGAAAACTTTCCTTCCACATTTAATCCCCTTCAATATTTTTTTTTATTGTAGCAGCAGCCACTGCATACTCTGTGCGTCTGGATGATGACTGTATTATAATTTTTATTAATCTTTTATATATTTATAATAATCTTATGCTATGTTTTGGTGAAGGGTACAGCCTGTGTGTGTGTGACCTCTTTGTGTCAGTCACTCCAGGATTGTTAGTTATGGGTGTTGAAGGGAGCTGGGCTGAACTTTGCTTATAGGCAGCCATCCAGGGATTGAAATAGATGCTGTAGGGTTGAGGCATCAGTTCGGGTGTGTGGGAGGTGGGAGTGAACAGGGCTGTCGGATCTGGTTAGATCTGGATTGGGTCTTTGTACTATGGTGTCAGGGCTCAACATACCCTTCCTCTTTCCACTGGCTTCAAGTTGACTGTTGGATCCGTTTGCCTCCATTAACCTTGCCTCCCATCTGAGCATTAACTCACCTCTTCTTTTAGTTAATTGTATTGGCAGTGTGCTTCTAGAAATAGAATAAAATACATATTTGTCAGTGGTATGTTTTTTTTCAAATGAGGTGCATGTCAACTAATGTCAGACCATTTGTAACCAAGCAATGTGCCATTTTCAGGCAAGGACCACAGAGAGAAGAAATACAAAGCACATCGTCAGTTTGGGGACCGTCGTGGAGGAGTGACCAGTGCCCGCACATACTTCTATGCTGATGAGTCCAAGTGTGACCAGCACATGGAGACCTTCCTCAAATGCATCAGAGCCTCTGGTGGGTACCTGCTGTGGATAGAAATCACACAACCCAGGCCTTAATAGCTTTTGTACCTGCCATTAGGGTTCTCTCTTTTTTTGAGAGGTTATTGAGTAGTAAATGAGTCTCCTAGTTAGGCCACCTGCATGAAAATGGATAGAACACCCCAAAGGCCTCTGGAAGGCCTCTGTCACAGTCTGTTCCTGAAAGTACCATGGATTACTTCTTGAGTTTTTTTTTCTGTTGTGTGGGCTCTCTGTTGCTACTGCATGTGGCCACATGTAACCCCTGAGGGTAACCCATCTCTACTTGCAGGGGGGGCTGCAACAGACGGATTCTCCGCAATCAAGATGACCGCCCTTGGCCGTCCACAGTTCCTGGTGGGTGTGCAGCTGCTCACTGTGTGGCAACTTAATACACCACTCTGTTCCTGATACAATGGCGTCAGGCAAGTCCCTTTCGGAGGTGTTTTGACAGTCAACACTGTGTTCTGTGGTTATCTTTCCCCATCAGCTCCAGTTCTCTGAGGTTCTGGTAAAGTGGAGGAGCTTCTTCAACGTCCTTATTGCTCAGCAGGGGAAGGCAGACATGGCCGCCTTGGAGCAGAAACTTGAGCTTGAGCAGCTGCAGGTATGCTGCCCTTGAGGCTTTCTTTGTGCAGATTAGTTTGAAATTCCAACAGGGGGCCCTCAGTTTAGGCTCAGGCCGCCCCATTGTTATGTAACCAGGCTAGTGAAAGAAGGAAGGGGTGGATTGGCTTATGTATCCAGAACAGGACTCCATGCCGTGAAGTCCAGACAAATATTGTTATATCTGGTCTTTAGATCCGACCGAAAATGGAAATGGTCATACTTCGCACAAGAGTCAAATGTCTCCAAAACAACTTTTTGCTGAGCTGTGTAAGGACAGCCAAAATGTTCCCAATGACGGAAAACATCAGGCTGGAAGGTTATACGTGTCTGAACCTTATGGGAGAGTAGAAAGCATTAGAGTAATGAGTATTGCGGAATAAACAAGTAACTTGACTCCATTACATATTAGATTATCTACAACATTACCAATATACACCAATTGTGAGAACTTCATTTATATAATAACATGGCACACAAGGGGTTATATTAATGGTTAATGAATAAACTGTTTATTACAATAAACGGTAAGCTTAAATGACATCATACACAACCCAATCACATCTGGGTATGCCCAGGCAGAGGTTACAATGGGCTAACCAAATTACACTGCTATAGCAGGTACTTCAGATTGCAAGGACACCATGGTTACACTACTACCCACATCACAAGGATCAATTCACAACCCAGCGTTAATATGTTACATTCATATGCATGTGGCAATTCGTTCAACTGTGACCAGGCTCTGTGGTGCCTAATAGACACAAATGCAGAGGGGTTGCTGTGAAAACAAACAGTCCAGGTTGAGAAACTGTGGTGTGACTGCTACCTTTTGTCCCCCTGGCCAAACACTGTGAATGATTAAATCCAGAACATGGACATTATCAGAGTGAATTCTGCCATACAGCTGAGATGTTACCAATTTGTGAAACAAAGTGTATTTATAAGATGAACTGTATTAACTGTGCTGCCATGTGACTTACATGTGGAATACTTAATTTAATATTCCAATGCTTACCTTCCCCTACAGGACAGTTTGAATCAGTTGGGTGTGTCAAAGTCTGACATTGAGACTTGGCTGACTGGGGAAAAGCTTGGATCATCAGGGTATTGTTCTTGATCTTTTTACAAATTAGTATAATTCACCTGGCAATTCTACAGTTATCATAAAATATTTCACATATTTAATGATTTAGGCTCCTAGAAATGTACCAATGAACATGTCAGTGCATATATCCAGCTGCATATGGAAAAGAATGCCATGTTCATATTATTGTCTCTCTTTTCTCTGAAGAACCATTGACCTCCTTGATTGGAACAGTCTGATTAACGATGGGACCAAGATCTCAAAACTGCTTGTGGTTCCAAATGTTGAGGTAAATTTCACAATCATACAGTAACATATATGCATATGCACACCATACTGAACACATGAGCAGAACTCTATTACATGTACACCGTGCTGCTGTAATTGAACTGAAGTGTAACTTATGTGTCGTGAGCATGAATTATAGTCTCTGTTTTCAGACTGGCCACCTGGAACCTCTCCTGGACAAATTCACTGAGGAGGAGGATAAACAGATGAAGAGGATGTTGCAGAGAATGGACGTGCTGGCCAAGGTAAACCACTCAAGCACCCTCCTGACATGCAGGACAAGTTCTCTGTGGGGAGGTTGTTCTTGCTAATCTAACAAACATGAAGGCTCCATTCTGCGTGAACAAAATATTCTTCTAGTTTACTGCAATCATGACGCATGCTGACGGCAGCCAAACAGCAATCAGCTCCACTGTCATGATAACATGAAACTATCTAATTTTTATCCTGTTTGGTCAGTTCCCCTTATACTCTTATGTCATCACAGTTCAAGCGGTAAATTTAAGCATGCTAACAGATTCCAAACGCTCACCTAGCTTAATCTCTTACGTTCACATCATGTCAATGTTGGTCGAACAAAAATAGAACTGAGATCAGCAGTGAATGTTTTAAATGGAACAAATGTAATCAGCAAAGAGTCTGTATGTCACTACCAACGCATTTACCACGAATCAGTGGGTTTGTTAGCCTTTTATCTCTTAAGCAAGCATTTTTAGCTTAGTGCTGCCTGGCTACACAATACAGTGATGTGTTGTTGCGCAGATGGAGTGCCTTTTGAAACAGATTGTCTTGTGATCTGAAAAGGTGCCATCATTCCAGAATCTTCTACCCCTCAAACCCTCCGGCCATCATGGCATCATGTCTGCTGTGATACAATAATTAGTGGAAATCTAGGTGCTGTAATCGGTGAGATATCTCTACCAGCCAAATATGGCTAAAAAGGAAGAGCATGACATGCGTTATTATCTGTTGTGCAGCATTTAACAAATAATGTGTTGCAGTTTTAAAAACAAGGACATGTTCAGCTTTAAATGTTTCTGTTGAGCAAACCAGAACAAACAGTTGCTACAGCTCATTGACAGTTGCGTAATGTAAATCCAGTTAATGTTTTTTCCTTCAGGTTTAACAGTGAGTAAGGTTAGTAGAGATTGCATAAGTGGGGCATTGGAAAAGATTTGTAAAGTCAGAGTAGTTTGAGATCTTAGGCCTGTCTGGAATTATAAGAGAAAATTATTTATGCAGTTACAAGTCCTTAAAAACCTACAGAGAGGAAGTCTTTCTCTCAGTGAAGAATACCACTATTAGCAGTAAAATAGTCAAGAGTATTTCAATACATCGGGCATTTGCAGACCCTCATTTAACTTGTTTGTTTGCGTCTCCTTTCCCAGCATGCAGTAGAGAATGGAGTGAGACTCATGGTGGACGCCGAGCAGACCTATTTCCAGCCCGCCATCAGCCGACTGACTCTGGAGATGCAGCGGAGATTTAACCAGGAGATGCCCATCATCTTCAACACCTACCAGTGCTACCTGAAGGTGGGTGACTTGCCTCTCCGATGGCTGGTCGTTTTGCCCCAGAATGATCCCAGTTATCAGCACCTTAATTATTTTATAAACATGTGACAAGAAGGTTTATGGTTGACCGGAGTATAAAATAAAACGATCCCTTAAAACGATCCCTTAAAATGGCCATGCGTGTTTTGTGTGGGGTTTGGGAGGTCATTGACTTAATTGGATAAAGAATCACCATTGTATCCACTTCATGTCATGTGCAGTTGAAAGTGTCCATAGTGAATGAATGACTCCCTTTTTAAACCTAGTGGAGGGTTTTGTTTATCAGTCGGTTGTGTATTACATAAAGGATCACATAAACTCACCTGACTCTGTAACAGGGGACTTTTATGGTGTATGAAGGAAATGGGAGCAATTCTGCTACTGTAAATCACCTGTGATAACAAAGGATATGATTCGATTATGAGGAGACTGTTGTTATAAAAAAAGTCTTGTGATATGGCCCTAAACCACTTCCTTATCAGAAGTAAGGAAAATAACAATGGCTAAGTCACTAACGGACAGATTGCCTTTCTTTTCCATTCACACAGGATGCCTATGATAACGTAACTGTCGATGTGGAGCTGTCTCGCCGTGAAGGCTGGTACTTCGGTGCCAAGCTGGTGCGCGGGGCCTACATGTACCAGGAGAGATCCAGAGCTGCAGAAATCGGCTACGAGGACCCCATAAACCCAGACTATGAAGCCACCAATAGGATGTACCACAAGTAAGGGTTCTCCCACAGTGGTTACATTTAGTCATTTAGCAGACGCAAAGCGACTTCCAATGATGTATACACATTTTACATTTACACTGATGGCACACTGCACATCAGGAGCAATTAGGGGTTCAGTGTCTTGCTCAAGGATGCTTTGACAGGGAATCGAACTAGCAACCTTCTGATTACTTAACGACTTATCTACCTCCTGTACCACTACCGCCCCGGTTCCCACCACTTACACTCTGCTTGTGTGGTTATACGCCTGTGTAGTAAGGGTTTGATGGTGTGCAGGGTTAGTTTGATGGTGACATCCAGCCATAAATGATGTTGTGGAATATAGTTAAACACTGTAAAATATATATTAATTAATACTGAGGAAATAGGGAATGTGCTCTTATAGCATACGGTATGTTGTTGAGACATTTACTGAAACCATTTGTCTAAATGGTTTCCATCTCATCCCAACCCAGGTGCCTGGAGTATGTTCTGGAAGAGATTGAGCACAACAGGAATGCGAACGTCATGGTTGCATCACACAACGAGGACACGGTGAAATTCACTCTCGAAAAGTACGCACAATTTCTTGCATAATCCGAAACATGTACCCCCTTTTCTGCCCTTTCATGGGTTCATGTCCGTTCAGCTGAGCTGTATTTTTTCCCGCCGCTGCCCTCTCCCGCTGGTAGCTGCATGTGTCTGTATGCCTTTGACGCACTTTGTAACTGTAATCTCTGAGCACCGCTGTGTTTCTTGACCCCGTAGGATGAGGGAGATGGGCCTCTCGCCACAGGAACACAAAGTGTACTTCGGCCAGCTGCTCGGGATGTGCGACCAGATCAGCTTCCCCCTGGGTGAGTGGTGTGGGCTGGGTTGGACTGGTTGACACTGGGGCCTCATATGAAGCAGACTGTTGAAGTGAATGAACAACTCCTTCCAGAGAGCACAGTGTGATGGCTGACTCTGCACCTTGCTCCTAGAAAATAGATTTTGAACGTAAAATGTTCAAATTGTAAATTGTTTTAAAATCGGTTTATAAATCTGAAATAAGAGAGTACTGTTGTTTCATGGCCACATGTGCACCCATAAAGTATAGGTCAGGGTAGGAGCTGAGATCAGGAACTTCCCGTCACTGAAGATGATAGACAGTCGACCCATGACCCATGAAATGCCTAACATTCTGTGTCTCTCTGTGTTTTGTTTTGGCCCTTATCTGAACACAGGTCAGGCGGGATTCCCCGTGTACAAGTATGTACCCTACGGGCCAGTGAACGAGGTCATCCCTTACCTGTCGCGCCGTGCACTGGAGAACCGTGGCTTCATGAAGGGCTCCCAGCGCGAGCGCAGCCTGCTCTGGAGTGAGCTCAAGCGCCGCTTCCTCAACGGCCAGGTCTTTTACAGGCCCGCCTACTGAAGCGGGAACCCTGTAGGGGGTCAAAAGAACTATGGAGGCGCAAAGTGAAAAGGTGGAGGACAACGGACTGTGCAAGGAAGTAAAAGAGTGAATGGTCAAGGTGATGACGCGCAAAAAAAGAGAAGGAAGAGAGGGTAGAGACACGGAGGTGTAAATAAACAGAAGTGGCAGATCGGCAGACGGGGTTAGTCTAGAAGAAGAATATTTAGATTTAGTCTCCTTGAGAACTCCAATGAAATGGTGTGATAAAACACGCACAAGTGGCCTTGTTAGTGTAAGTTACTTTCCCCATTTCCCCAACACCAGATGGTGTTGTGCTTTAGTGGGTTTTTAAGGGAATGGACCTGAGACAGTCTCCCAAACATTCCTTAAATCCAAACCACAGAAAACAATAACCTTCTGCTACTATAGCAAATATATACAATATATACATTTTTGTACATATGATCTTGTGATTATTGCTTTTGTAGAGTGTGTATGGTACCTGATCGCACAAATGCTACTTTTGGAATATATTTAATATTATTTAAATAATATTTTACGATTGGTTCTGGTTTGACAGGTCAGTGAATATGGTAGCAGGAATGTGCAACGTGGTTTTGTGGGGTGTTTGCAATCATGTTTGCAATCATGTGAATGGATCCATAAAGAATTATGGAGTAAAGTACAGAACTGTATTTAAAAACTGTACATTGCACAGCATCGAGCTTTTTAACTTTCATCTTTTTTGGTTTCTCTCTGCTTTGTCACCTGTTTAGTGATAGGCTTTTGCCATTTTATAAATCATAAGATTTTTCTGAATGCTGCTTTTTTGTTTGTGAATATTGCCTCTTAATGTTTCCTTCCCTACTTGTGTTGTTGCTATATTTGTTGTCAAAAGGTTATATAAATGGCCTTTTATCAAATGTTTTTTTATTTGTTCACACTTGCACATTTTCAATCAAATGTAAAACAGGTTATAGCTTTTATAAAGGTTATATAGTTAAAAAGATCTTCACCATATCTAATTCTTGTCAATCTTGCAGAACACAAATAAAAGGAAAATATTATTATTAAATATTTGTTTTCTGGTGTCTGATCTTTCTCTCTTGTCTACTGTATATCCACTGCATATATAAAATGGGGTTTGTATTGTTATTATTGTATTTATTTTGCAATAATAATTTGTATTTCATATAAACATCCCTGGCAGAATTGATCACAACCAACAAAGGTGCTGCAGGGCGTAGAAGGAGGGATGTGGGTATATTGGCCTATGATTGGCTGTTGAGCTCAAATATCAACAACCTTTTTGCCAGGACTGTACCTTTTAATAGTTTATAAAAGGTGGAGCTACAATGCATTTGTGGGCTACTGAAATTCCCATTCGTAGACATTCCTCTCATCTTTGGTAAGCTATCCTGCAATTCACTTATTCAGTTTCTAAGTGACTGACTGAAAACAACAAATCTGTTCATTAACATATTTGATTGGTAAAGGTGAAAACAGGGTTTTGTGAAATAATTTCAAACTTGAGTTAGTGCTTAGCCTACTGAATGATAACTGTAATTTTGTCTCAAATAGGCCAACTCAAAAATTCTGCCAGTTGTAACATTTTTTAAGAGAAATGCTTAAAAAGTTGTTTACTTCATTAAGTCTACTTAAGACTTTTTAATAGTTTTGGAATTTCAGACTGTAAAGTATTTTCTCTGTTATGTAGTACATGTAACAGCTACTATTGCCATAACATATTCTAATTCATAAATAACTTATTAATTAATATTTTGTAAATAGTATTCATGGAAAAGCATAGAGATTTGGCAAACTGGCATGCAACCCTGTTTTTCAACTGCTCTCAACAGGGTTTCAGGTATGGCATATGGATTAACACTATCTTATAAAGAAAAAAACCTTTAGTTTTTTTTAACAAATATCATATGTAGCTGGGACACAAGTATTTCAGTAGCCTACTGGAAAATTGAGTGGCACACCAAAAGCTGCGGTTTCACTAGGGGTACAGCCAATGTGTTCCATTGTTTGGGGCAATTACATTATTTTTTTTTAAAAACCTTTCCATCATAATTTTGAAGTCTACCATACTATTGATGTCACTCTACAATGGTATATACATTTTTACATTTAAACAAGTGATTGGAAATAAATGTAACACCATTTGTGGAATGACACACAAAGGCCGGTCAGTGTGTCGTTGCAGAAAAGACAAATCTGCCTGACCTTCATTTAAAAGTTAGGGTTACAGGGCTGCATTATGATAGTATATGAATAGCCTATGCTGCAGTAGGGAACTCGTATATCAGAATAATTCACATAGAAGAAATGTAGGGCTATAAGGCTTCTGAGGTTTTAGTGAGACAACAGCTCCATCTGTAGGTTCCAAAATGTATCGATGTAAAAACGGCATCACGTTTGTATTGGCGCAGAAACGGTCTAACGATATACCTATAACGCAATGATGTATTTGTTTCTAATAGCTTAACGTTTACGAAGCAGCAATGTATAGATTGTAATGTAGTTAGGTTTAATTTGTTATGACCTCGTGTCCCTCGGTGATTAAGCATGCAATATGCCACCTAGGTCCACAGACTAGTCAGTGTTCACCGCTGAAGGAAGTCAATCAGACTTCTAATTGAACACCTGCGGAAACAATAAAGACACTTATTTACAGATTGTCTCTGTTTGTAGCAAACGAGGCTGGCCTACTGGTGAGCCATGGAGCTTCGGCCACTTTTGTGTATGGTTGCCCTCTCTTGTCTGAAAATGATATCAGGTAGGGTAAAATTGTATACCAAAACATTTGCAAAGTAAGTGACTGCAAACTGATATAAAGCTGTTTTAAAAGAAACCTGCCAGATGTAGGCTTAGAATGGGCTGTTAACTTTAACCTAAGAAGCTACACTTTTGCAGAAAGCACGAATATTAAGAACTCAATGTAGCCTATCTCTTTGCAGGTTACAATCAGACTTGCAGAAAGGATCAGTGGCAGTGTGATGATGGTACATGTATTCGTCATTCGTGGCGATGTGACGGCGGTTCTGACTGTATCGACGGCTCCGATGAATTGGACTGCTGTGAGTGAAGTTGTTAAATCCCGAGAAAGTCCATCATCACCTTACTATATTTCACGTGACGTGAAACATAGTTTGTTGTGCTAATATACAATATTATAAGATGGCTACAGCCTGATTTTAGTATCGCCACTTAGAAATGTCTCTCTGTGTGAGAAATATGCAGGGTAGTCGACTCTAATGATGTTGGGGTTATATCTCTTTTCAGTGTGTGGTCCAGGTGAGGCTGAATGCGCGGACGGTTCTAGCTGTGTGAAAGTGTCTTCAGTGTGTGATGGTGAGGCCCACTGCCCGGATGGTTCACACGTACGGTTGTGCACTCAGAATGCAGGGTGTCTGCCTGACGACTGGACGTGCAATAACGGGCTCTGCATCCCAATTGAACTACGGTGTAATGGACGCAACGATTGTGCTGACAACTCTGATGAAGAGGCCTGTGGTGAGTTTCCAGTATCCAGATCACACTGCTAGAGGAACATTTAAGTTCTCACTTATATTGACTATTTGTATAGTGCCATTATTGAACATTGTCTGGAGAAAACATGTAGATGCTTTTCTAATGAATAGCCTAAACACAGGCACACACATACAAGAATACTGGCAGGCAGACCAGTGCTTAGATTACTATTCGTAAGCATACAGGCACTTTTTAAATATGGTAAAGATGGATGTAACGATAATTGAGGAATAACTTATGATTTATGTTATGTTAAAAAAAGGACCAATCCTGGGGGGAGAAACTCCTAATACTGCCATAAAATACTTCTTGTGTTGCTTGCTGAGTTGAGTTGTTTTTATTTGCTTCACTGTAGTATTACTAATGCTTTGTATAAATTAAGGTTAGGATAGTGGGCTCAAGTTTACATTTTGGGGCAAACTATCCCTTGAGCTTCTAATAGACATCTAATCAGATGTCTCCACTTGTCTGTTAGATTACCTGAGGTGAGTTTGGGGAAACTTTTTAATCTCAAAAACATTACAAAAATGCTTCACAAGATCTCTCTCCACTCCGACCATAGACATGGTTTACAGACAGGTTTATTTGACCTTTGACCTATAGTTGTAATATCCTGTTTCAGGCCCTTGTGGGGACCCCAGACTCCGCTGCCCTGGTGGGGTTTGTTTGACGGCCACAGAGAGATGTGATGGAATCATGCAGTGTTCTGATGGAAGAGATGAGCCTACATCATGTGGTGAGCCAAAACCAACTGACACACATCTGATCCAAAGATGGAAAATGGATCTTTATCTCTAACTGGATATTCATTTAAGTGTTCACATGTACCATTAGAGGACAGCCTTAAATACATGTTTGAAGTCTTGATCCAGCAGCTCCTTAATCCGAACTGAGCTGATATCCTTTGGCCTTCATTGAGACCGTAAAATTGAATTTTACCTTTTTTTTTTTTTTTACCATCTCTATCCTCTAAAGGTGGGGAAAAAATATAGAATGTTAAATCTTCCAATTGCTCCTATGTCTACTGCCAAGAGTTCACCAAACATTTCCTAAAACCACTAATATTCGTCCCTTTTAACCAGTCCCCTCTCTCTTCTCGCTTCAGGTAGGAAATGTTCTGAGGCAGACGGAGGCTGCAGCCATGCCTGTGTGGATCAACCATGGGGGGCTGAGTGCCACTGTCCCACTGGCATGCTTCTCTCTGCAAATGGAGTTAACTGTGAAGGTATCATGTTGATGATGGAGTGCATGTGTGTAAAACAGGCTATCATAATTCCACTGAATGAATTCAAAGAGGTTAATATTGTAACACAATGAAGCACAAGAATGTAGCACAAGAATGCTGTTGACAGATATTAAAATACTTTGAATGTATTCCTTCTGAATATTGCAGATTTTAATGAATGCTCCCAACCTTATGGCCCATGCCAGCAATTGTGTATTAACACACCAGGCACCTTTGCCTGTCGTTGCCGTGATGGTTTTAAGATGCAGGGTAATACCTGTCAAGCACAAGGTATAATCTCATCCCAACTGGATTTAAAAAAATAATAATTTTGAAAGCAATGCTTGAAAGATTACTGAAACTCATACATGACTTACTGGTTTTCTTATCAGATAATGTGACCAAGATTTTGACCACCAGAAAGGAAGGCATTGGACTGCTGAACTTAAAAACCAGGAAAATTGAAAACCTCTATACAGCTGACAGGAAACCAGTAGCCATCACGTATGATCTGGCACGTGGCACTATTTACTGGGCTGACGAACAGGGCAGTATCTACAAGGCTCAAGACCGAAAGATTAGCACACTCTATGATGGTGAGTTTGCTTCAGTTGTGGTTAGAGTTAAACTGACGGGGCTTGGCACCTGTGCTGTCAAGCCTTTGAGAATGTCTCTGGGAAGGAATAAGTGTCTTCATGTGAAGGTACAAGTGTATGTGCTGGTGCTCATCATATGAAAGTGATAGAACTGGGGAAAAGTGATCAAACCAAACATGGGCATATGCGTCTTATTTCAAGAGTTGCAGTAACACCACAAATTGGCTTCATTTATTTCTCTCCCAGGACAAATGGGGATTGGGAGTCTTGCATGTGATTGGCTGAATGGGCATTTGTATTGGACCAGTACCGAGACAAAGTCCCTGTATGCCGGAAGCGCTGATGGCCGTGGTGTGGCCGTAGTAATGGCCAAGGATGGGACCCCTCTGGACTTGGTCTTACTGCCCACTGAGAGGTTTGAGCCAAGAAACACTTTAAGACATTTTCTGCTGCATCTGTGAATGTACCAGTTTAGTTTGGATGACTTGAGCCAGAAAAAGTAGATGAAGAAAGATGCTCAAAAGCCTTCACTTAACATAAACACGTCTACAAGGGATGGCACATATAGATAAGAATACTAAGACATGTACAGGAACATGTGTTGCAAGGTTGTGCTTCAACCACTTGTGCAGGAAAAGCATACAAAACATGTGTATCTAAATGTGCACCACCTAAACTATTAAGTATTTGAGCTGTTTCATGCCATAAGCCTTCACTAGCCTTTGTCTGTTTTATGTGCAGAAGCCTGTTTTGGATTAACAAAGGTGAAAACGGTGGTACTACCATTGAGAAAGCAGGCATGGATGGTTCCAAAAGGTTGTCTCTGGCAGTCATCACAGCAGAATTGCCAAGAGGTCTCACTCTAGATGTGGCTTCTCGTCGCCTGTACTGGATCAGTGATTTCAAAATGGTATTTTGTTTTTAAATAAGGTTTTTTATATAAAAGGTTGATACTTCAGTAGTACAGTTTCTGTGCTGAGTTATAATGAATATTGTGTTTTTTTATGTTAGTGCTCTCATAATAATGCACAATGAGGTCTCTGTGCTTGCTTGGTTTCTATGCATTTTCTTTGACACAATGGCACATGGTGTGTGTGTGTGACCACCAAAGGCAGTTTTGCATGGCCCAACAAAATGAAGCATGCCTTTCACACCCCTCCATCTGATTGTTCAGTCAATAGAGACCGTGAAGTGTGATGGCAGTGGACGCTATACTTTTTGGGACGTCTTCAAAGGCAAGACTGCACGCACTTTAGCCGTGTTTGAGGGGATGTTCTACTGGGCCGATGAGAAGTACCTTTGGCAAGTCGATCCAAACGAACCCAAGCAGAGCAAGTTCATTCTTAAAGTCTCCTCGCCCCATATGATCGTCTATCACAGCCTTCAGCAGCCTCAAGGTAAGTGCTGGCTGGCTGAAGATTTTACTGTCACTGTTTTTCAGGAATGGATTTGGCTCTGTGGACCATTTTTTTGTTGAATTTGATTGTCACCTTGTCATATCTTTCAATTGTGATGCCTTCAAATTGCCCAATCTCCGCATCAAGTATGCACTATTTGCACAGAGCATGACAATCCTGGGCTTTGATTTTCAAGGGTAAATGCTTAGCCTTGGGCTCATTTCTTAAATTTCCCTCGGGATAAATAAAGTATCCATCCATCCATCCATCCATCCATCCATCATAATAAGCCATAGACTTGTATAAATGGGAAATGGGTTAGCCCTGCTCATCTGTAGGACCAAAAGTGAGGTTAGAAAATGCAAGTGTGAAATCCATTAAAGGATCCACATGTAGAGATGCTCTGTCTCTTTAGAGCCAGAGGAAGAGCCAGAGGAAACACTTTAGATCTACTAAAGTACTCTAGGTCAGCATTTATTCCAAATCATAATTTTAACGAGCTGTGAGAAATTACTTTTTGGAAGAAGCAAGTGCAAGAAATCGATGTTTGTATTACACAGGTGCACCGGGTGCGTGTGTTTCTTCACGATGCCCACTTTGTCTCCTGTCCAACATGGAGTCTGTCGGCTACACATGTGCTTGCCCCAAGGGACTTCTCTCTCAACCTGATGGAACATGCTCAAGTAGGTCTTCCACACGTGATCAATCAATGTGATCAGTAATAACTTAAGTTGAGTGGTAGTCAGTGGTAGACATGAAATGGTTTTTTTTATTTTACAAATGAATGAAATTAAGCCAGTGTGTGTTCATGTTTTTTCCCCACATTTTCAGATTTTAAGCTTGTGTACACTACACCAACCAGTATGTATATGCTGGAGTTTGCGGAGAAGGAACCCAAAAAGAAGTTGCTGTTGAGGACCACAGAGGACATTGAGTCTTTTGATATTGACTGGAGAAGTGGCTCCATCATGTGGACCAATGGAACGGGCCATTTGAATGGCCAATGGTTTACTGGAGGGGAGCCTGTCTACATCCCAACCCCTGCTCCTGGTAAGGCAAATAAGAAGGTGAAGGCAGGTCAACAGACAGACGGCCTCTGTATTGTACTGGGTGCCTGGGACCCATTTCTACTTTTCTCTCTGAAAACCAGGCATTGTTTGTCTTGGTATGTCCAAGTAACACACCTTTGAACATGGGTCATTCAGGAAGTATATCAACTTGTGTTCTATTTGAACTCGTTTGCAGTTTGCCTGGTGCGTGTAAGCCAACAGACTGGCAACCTGATCTGGCGGTCTTGTGATGGGCTCTCATTCGGTGTCACCGGGGTGAGCATCACCCTTCCGGATCACAGCTTCTCCAAAATCCTATACCAGACACGGCGAGAGGTCAAAGACCTGTATGTGGACTGGAAAAGGGGCCTCCTGTATTGGCTGGAAGATGGTTGTGTGCACAGCATGACACTGAGTCTATCTGGAGGGAATGAAAAGAATGTTTTCTGTATGGGAGGGCAAGCCTCGGGCCACCTGGCATTCGATAGGAGATCCAACTCTTTTCTGTGGAACACATTTTCAGGTTTGTTAAGGCCAATGTGTACATCCCAGTAGTAAAGAGAATATTTGATCAAATGCAGTTTTTTTTTTAAGCTTACAGGTTTAAATTAAGGTGGGAAATGTTGCTCAACAATCTGTTTGGCTTCACCCAAACTGTCTGTTAATGAATCTGTTCATAAATATACATTTCATCTGCGTCGTTTTCTTCCAATAGGGTTGCAGATAATGAGTCTTTTAAAGATGAAGAAGTATTCCCTGGGGAAGGGCTGGAACATCCCGGGGACCATAGAGGCGGCCTCTGAGCCATACATAGTGTCCTCTACCAGGAGCACCCTCACACTGTGGGGGCGGAGAGATGGAGCACGTGTTGCTGATGCCTCCATAGAGAAAGGCCTGGTCAGTGTGGTGGTTGCAGAGTTGGAACTAATGTCAGGTTTGTGACACAAACTGCTCTTGGAATCTACTATCTGCTGGCTAGCTTCACCTAATGTCATGGACTTCATGTGTTGAATATAGATTGCTAATGGTGAAGAACTGTAGATCAGTTGCAGTAAGTTCTGTTATGTTGGTATAGGAATAAAGAGATTTAATTAATTTGATCTGAACATTACTGTAAAGCCTTGGTTTTTATAATGCATTCTTCTAAAGGCCCTTGACATTTCTTAGGTAAAACTTCCATGCTCAGTCAAGAGCAAAGCTGCAAATTCCCCTCAGTGTTGTGTGAGGGCACGTCCCTGTGCATCTCCCAGGCCCAGCTGTGTGATGGGAAGAAGGACTGTCCAGACGGATCTGATGAGAAGGCCTGTGTAGATGCATGCTCTAAGCCAGGTTTGCATTATTAACTTTGGCATCTTGGACTTGATGAACAAGCTTTACCATGCCAATGGTGGCCCCTGTTGTCAACATGTATTGTTTTTAGTTTTGTTTTTCAGTAACGTCAACGGAAATACATAGGGAAGAATGGGGGTGTGGGATTGGAAAATGTCGGAGTGAATGATGAAATTGGAATGATGTCCTTGACTGTAGGTCGAAAGATTTGTGTGACCTAAGTAATGATTGATGTTCTCTTTAACCTCCACAGGTGATTTCCTCTGCAAGGACAGGCGGAAGTGCATCGAGAGGAATCTGGTTTGTGACGGGCGCTCTCACTGTTCTGATGGATCAGATGAAGTTGGTTGTCCCACTGTTGCTCCCAAGACCTCAAAGACCACCCCTCTAAAGTGTCGTTTTGGTTCGAAAGCGTGTCGGGACGGGAGTGAGTGTGTCCTCCTGAGCCACGTGTGTGATGGAGAGAAGGACTGTAGAGATGGCTCCGATGAGGAAGACTGCGAACAGTGCCAGGAAGGTGAATACTATACTACTTTTCATCTCTAGTTAATTATTGGTTTGCATTTAGGCAGCCTCAAGAACTTTGCAACTTTATGACTGGATTCAATCAATTAGTTCATGAATAAGTGAGTAATGGAATGCGTTTGGTTGTTTTCAGCTCAGTAAACATTTCTGTAGTCTCTGATTTAAAAAATAGGCTATAAAGATGTCATGAGCTGTCCCACTCTTTGATGACTGCATATTCCCAACCCCTGACCACACCAGGCCAGTTCCAATGTGCGAACGGGAGGATGTGTATCGACCAGAAGCAGGTGTGTGATGGAACCCCTCAGTGTCAGGACCGCTCCGATGAGCTTGGCTGCTGGGTGCCCACCAAGAGCTGTGCTCTGCGCTGTGACCGACAGAGCCGCTGCATACCGCAGGTCTTCATCTGCAACGGAGTGAGGGACTGCTGGGACGAGTCAGACGAGGCTGGGTGTGGTGAGCGCTCTAAGAATCACACAGGCAGAAATCCTTCTTGGGGTGCACACAGACGTCCAAAACGGAGCATAGAATATTTCATGATTTTCTCATCTTTATAGAGTTTCTGTGCATATTAAATAACTATACTATTCTCTTACTGTCAAGGCACCCAGACATAAAGCTAAGTTTAGTTTTGCGACACCCTTCACAACTCACTTGACTATATAATTAGAATCATGTAATTATAATTTGCTTTCAAAAACTACCGGTACTACTTTTGGAAGTTTGAAAATGCCATATGATTTCTGATCCATAACCGTCTTGTCATTTCAGAAGCCTCTTGGATACAGTTTCCTTTTTATATTTTCCTTTTTGTTTTCTTTGTATTCTTTTTCCATTAAAGACTTTCAGTTGGTTGAAATGTATGATCATGTGTGAAATGAACTTTTTCACCAATCTTCCCTGTTACTACATCTCTGCAGCCAACCCTACCCCAGCTCCACGGTGTGACAGCCCCTCAGTGTTATGTGAGGGCACGGCCCTCTGCATAGCTCCTGACCAGCTCTGTGATGGAAAGAGAGACTGTCCTGATGGTTGGGATGAAAATACCTGCCTGCGCTATTGTCCACAAAGAGGTAAAAAAAATAGTTTGGCCGTAAGTGGACAAAGTATGGACTCTGTATCAGGTCTGAATTTTCAGTTCACTGAGGAACAAAACTAAATGCAGCTCATTTTATTTTATTCTTAACAGTAGACCTTGACTTTTATTCTTCAACCTTCACAGGTGATTTCCTCTGCAAGGACAGGCGGAAGTGCGTCGAGAGGGGTCTGATTTGCGACGGACGCTCTCACTGTTCTGATGGATCAGATGAAGTTGGTTGTCCCACTGTTGCTTCCAAGACCTCAAAGCCCAGCCCTTTAAAGTGTCGTTTGGGATCTAAATTGTGTCGGGACGGGAGTGAGTGTGTCCTCCACAGCCATGTGTGTGATGGAGAGAAGGACTGTAGAGATGGCTCCGATGAGGAGTGGTGTGATCTACGCTGCCAACCAGGTACGTCAGCGTGTCTGTGTCCGTCTATCACCACTGACAGAATAGCCAACATGAATGGGGAAACTAATGCAGTGCAATTAGTGATGGTTAGCCAGTCATCAGTACTTACTTCCTGCCTCCAGTAGTAATTATGGCCTTGGCTGTACACCAGGTGCTAAGTGTCATTTTTCTGTAGGCCAGTTCCAGTGTGCCCATGGGAAGATGTGCATCGACCAGAAGCTGGTGTGTGATGGAACACCTCAGTGTCAGGACCGCTCTGATGAGCTGGACTGCTTTAAGGCCACTAAGAGCTGCAGTCATCTCTGTGATGACAAGACCCGCTGCATTCCAGAGGACTTCCTCTGTGATGGAGAGAGGGACTGCTCAGATGGTACTGATGAGACTGGCTGTGGTGAGTCCACCAGCCCCTTATCTCAAGAGTGAAGCCAACACTGGTAGTTATTAAAATTAACACCAATCATGTGCCATTTTATCTGAATTCTCTCTGTAATCTGAATGAAATGATACCACATAATGCCACCTATTTATGTCATGAGCTGGAAATAGGAGTGAGAGAGTTGAGGTATAACTAACACAGGTAGTGCTCTGAGGTTGCAGGACCAGAGGAAATGTTCCAAAAAAAAGAGCCTCTTGAAATGGCATATAAACATACACTTATAAAGTTAAGTTAACTAAGTGTCTGCAGTCTATAAACAAAAATCACTTTTTGTGTCACAAACAGGTTTCCCTACTCCTGCACCCACCCCTTCCACCTGCAGATTCCCCTCAGTGTTGTGTGAGGGCACGTCCCTGTGCATCTCCCAGGCCCAGCTGTGTGATGGGAGGAGAGACTGTCCTGATGGGTCTGATGAGAAGGCCTGTGTGGACAAATGTGCAGATCGAGGTGCAGTTCAGTAGCTTCTGCATAGTGAGCTTGATGAATATGCTGTTACCCGTGTAATGTAGTTCTATTGAAGCTAAGATCTTCACGGTAGAAAGACTTAATGAATCATCTCTAACTATCTTCCCCCTGTAACCTCCACAGCACACTTCCTCTGCAAGGACAGGCGGAAGTGCATCGAAAGGAATCTGGTTTGTGACGGACGCTCTCACTGTTCAGATGGATCAGATGAAGTTGGTTGTCCCACTGTTGCTCCCAAGACCTCAAAGACCACCCCTCTAAAGTGTCGTTTTGGTTCGAAAGCGTGTCGGGACGGGAGTGAGTGTGTCCTCCTGAGCCATGTGTGTGATGGAGAGGAGGACTGTAGAGATGGCTCCGATGAAATGGGGTGTGATCTAAGCTGCAAACCAGGTGAGAAAGTGACCTATAAATCCTATAATGAACCAACATGCCTTTGTTCGAGTGGTAACTGTTGCACTTACAATGTTGAAAGATAGGTTCAATAACTTGTGTGTTCCAATAAAGATTTGACGAGCCCAAGCAATGAAATGGTTGAGATGGAATTGAGGTGTAAACCTGTTCCGTGTGTGTGTGTGTGTGTGTGTGTGTGTGTGTGTGTGTGGTGGCTCACATCAGCACGTATAGTGTGTGGTCTCAGTCAGGATTAAAGACTCTAGTTAGGGCTGCATATTCAGCTGCCTAACACCTTAACTGTAACTTGAATTACATCAGAAGAAATTAATAAATTCTCATATTTCAATTTCTCCCTCTGTAGTCCAGTTCCAGTGTGTCCATGGAAGCATGTGTATTGACCAGAGGCAGGTGTGTGATGGAACACCTCAGTGTCAGGACGGCTCTGACGAGGCAAACTGTCGTGAGTAACCCTGCGTGTGTGGAAGCACTAACAGCTTTGTTAACATGGGCAGCTCTCTAGAGTGTAGACCACCAGCAACGTCACTGATCATGCCAATGCATCTTTCTTCCTCCTTGTAAATAACTGAGCCAGCCTGGTTACAGTTGAGACTGGGGAGATGCCTATGTAGCCAGCTGTCCATTTGCTGAAACACAACTCAAGCTCTGCATGATCACAAACCAGTGCCCTGTCTGCATGAACCTTTACTTCAAGTCCTTATGTCAACAGAGCTCCGTACTCCAGCGCCGACCCCCTCCGCCTGCAGGTTTCCCTCATTGTTGTGTGAGGGCACGGCCCTGTGCATCTCCCAGGCCCAGCTGTGTGATGGGAGGAGAGACTGTCCTGATGGGTCTGATGAGAAGGCCTGTGTGGATAAATGCTCAGATCGAGGTGCAGTTCAGTAGCTTCTGCATATCGAGCTTGATGAATATGCTGTTACGTGTGTAATGTAATTCTATTGAAGCTAGTGCTAATATCTTGACTGTAGAAAGAGTAAATGAATCTTCTCTAACAATCTTCCCCCTGTTACCTCCACAGCACATTTCCTCTGCAAGGACAGGCGGAAGTGCATCGAGAGGAATCTGGTTTGTGACGGACGCTCTCACTGTTCTGATGGATCAGATGAGGTTGGTTGTCCCACTGTTGCTACCAAGGCCTCAAAGACCACCCCTCTAAAGTGTCGTTTTGGTTCGAAAGCGTGTCGGGACGGGAGTGAGTGTGTCCTCCTGAGCCATGTGTGTGATGGAGAGAAGGACTGTAGAGATGGCTCCGACGAGGAGGGGTGTGATCTAAGCTGCAAACCAGGTGAGAAAGTGACTCATAAATCCTATAATGAACCAACATGCCTTTGTTCGAGTGATAACTGTTGCACTTACAATGTTGAAAGATAGGTTCAATAACTTGTGTGTTCCAATAAAGATTTGACGAGCCCAAGCAATGAAATGGTTGAGATGGAATTGAGGTGTCAACCTTGTGTGTGTGTGTGTGTGTGTGGTGGCTCACATCAGCACGTATAGGGTGTGGTCTCCATCAGGATTAAAGACTCTAGTTAGGACTTCATATTGAGCTGCCTAAGACCTTAACTGTAACTTGAATTACATCAGAAGAAATTTATTAATTCTCATATTTAAATTTCTCCCTCTGTAGGCCAGTTCCAGTGTGTCCATGGAAACATGTGTATTGACCAGAGGCAGGTGTGTGATGGAACACCTCAGTGTCAGGACGGCTCTGACGAAGCAAACTGTCGTGAGTAACCCTGCGTGTGTGGGAGGACCAACAGCTTTGTTAACATGGGCAGCTCTCTAGACCACCAACAACGTCACTGATCATGCCACTACATCTTTCTTCCTCCTTGTAAATAACTGAACCAGCCTGGTTACAGTTGAGACTGGGGAGATGCCTATGTAGCCAGCTGTCCATTTGCTGAAACACAAATCAAGCTCTGCATGATCACAAACCAGTGCCCTGTCTGCATGAACCTTTACTTCAAGTCCTTATGTCAACAGAGCTCCGTACTCCAGCGCCGACCCCCTCCGCCTGCAGGTTTCCCTCAGTGTTGTGTGAGGGCACGGCCCTGTGCATCTCCCAGGCCCAGCTGTGTGATGGGAGGAGAGACTGTCCTGATGGGTCTGATGAGAAGGCCTGTGTGGATAAATGCTCAGATCGAGGTGCAGTTCAGTAGCTTCTGCATATCGAGCTTGATGAATATGCTGTTACGTGTGTAATGTAATTCTATTGAAGCTAGTGCTAATATCTTGACTGTAGAAAGAGTAAATGAATCTTCTCTAACAATCTTCCCCCTGTTACCTCCACAGCACATTTCCTCTGCAAGGACAGGCGGAAGTGCATCGAGAGGAATCTGGTTTGTGACGGACGCTCTCACTGTTCTGATGGATCAGATGAGGTTGGTTGTCCCACTGTTGCTACCAAGGCCTCAAAGACCACCCCTCTAAAGTGTCGTTTTGGTTCGAAAGCGTGTCGGGACGGGAATGAGTGTGTCCTCCTGAGCCATGTGTGTGATGGAGAGAAGGACTGTAGAGATGGCTCCGACGAGGAGGGGTGTGATCTAAGCTGCAAACCAGGTGAGAAAGTGACTCATAAATCCTATAATGAACCAACATGCCTTTGTTCGAGTGGTAACTGTTGCACTTACAATGTTGAAAGATAGGTTCAATAACTTGTGTGTTCCAATAAAGATTTGACGAGCCCAAGCAATGAAATGGTTGAGATGGAATTGAGGTGTCAACCGTGTGTGTGTGTGTGTGTGTGTGTGTGTGTGTGTGTGTGTGTGTGTGTGTGTGTGTGGTGGCTCACATCAGCACGTATAGGGTGTGGTCTCCATCAGGATTAAAGACTCTAGTTAGGACTTCATATTGAGCTGCCTAAGACCTTAACTGTAACTTGAATTACATCAGAAGAAATTTATTAATTCTCATATTTAAATTTCTCCCTCTGTAGGCCAGTTCCAGTGTGTCCATGGAAACATGTGTATTGACCAGAGGCAGGTGTGTGATGGAACACCTCAGTGTCAGGACGGCTCTGACGAAGCAAACTGTCGTGAGTAACCCTGCGTGTGTGGGAGGACCAACAGCTTTGTTAACATGGGCAGCTCTCTAGACCACCAACAACGTCACTGATCATGCCACTACATCTTTCTTCCTCCTTGTAAATAACTGAACCAGCCTGGTTACAGTTGAGACTGGGGAGATGCCTATGTAGCCAGCTGTCCATTTGCTGAAACACAAATCAAGCTCTGCATGATCACAAACCAGTGCCCTGTCTGCATGAACCTTTACTTCAAGTCCTTATGTCAACAGAATTCCATACTCCAGCGCCGACCCCCTCCGCCTGCAGATTCCCCTCAGTGTTGTGTGAGGGCACGTCCCTGTGCATCTCCCAGGCCCAGCTGTGTGACTGGACGAGAGACTGTCCTGATGGGTCTGATGAGAAGGCCTGTGTGGATAAATGCTCAGATCCAGGTGCAGCACAGTAGCTCCTGCATATTGAGCTTATTGAATATGCTGTTACGTGTATAATTTAGTTTTTATTGAAGCTGGTGTTAATATCGCACTTCATCAGTTACAGTCCTGGACTTCTTTTTCTTTCTATGTCGTTTTTACTATTTCTAATGTAAAGTATTATATATTGTTACTAGGGCTGAACGATTAATTGCATTTGCGGTTTAATCGCGATATGATGAGACGCGATTTTCAAACCGCAACTTAAATAAAAGTTGAAATGTGCTTACTTTGACACTATGACCAACTAGTTAGTCAACAACTGTCCTAACACAGTCAAACATCAAGCAAGTGCAACACAAGACGGCAAATAAGCTACTTACTAGTTCGGCAGACCGTAAAAACCAGGCGGCACAGAGGCCATTCTCCATATTAAAAGTCATTGTAGCGCCCCAATTTTCAAAGCTGTTGAAAGGTTAAGGTAAAACTGCTTATCCTAACCCTAACCCTGAAGTACAAAAAGTGCATGCCTTGTGTTTATACTTGACTTTGTTTAAATAACTTAAATGCACAGTGGCAAAGCCACCGATATTAGTTTCTGTAATGAGCAGTTAAATACAAATGTAAAATGTGGGAAAGAATATTTCACACTAAATGTATCTAATATTGTGTCATATTTAAATCATTCAGTACGTTTTGTTGGAGAAAAAAAGAGGATAACATTTTAAAAAATCGCATATCGAATCGCAATCGCAATATTTTGGGGGAAAATCGCAATTAGATTATTTTCCCAAATCGTTCAGCCCTAATTGTTACACCAGGTTTTTATTGCTCTTAGCTTGACTGTTCTCTCCCTTGTAAGTCGCTTTTGACAAAAGCGTCTGCTAAATGTAATGCAAGATCTTCCAGGTAGAAAGATTTTAATGAATCATCTCTAACAATCTTCCCCTTGTAACCTCCACAGCACACTTCCTCTGCAAGGACAGGCGGAAGTGCATCGAAATGAATCTGATTTGCGACGGACGCTCTCACTGTTCTGATGGATCAGATGAAGTTGGTTGTCCCACTGTTGTTGCCAAGACCTCAAAGACCACCCCTCTGAAGTGTCGGTTGGGATCTAAAGCGTGTCGGGACGGGAGTGAGTGTGTCCTCCTGAGCCACGTGTGTGACGGAGAGAAGGACTGTAGAGATGGCTCCGATGAGAAGGGGTGTGATCTCGTCTGCAAACCAGGTGAGAAAGTGATTCTGTCATAAGTGCGTCATGAACCAGCCTGTATTTGTTAAATTGGGTAGGAAGATTGTAGTTTCAGGATGATTGTCTGTAAATAGCCACACCTGTTGTAACACAGCAGGCTTTGTATTGGAGTGTCTGAAAAGAGTAAATGTTTTAATTGCATTTGCTCCATCTGCAGACCAGTTCCAGTGTTTCCATGGAAGCAGGTGTATTGACCAGAAGCAGGTGTGTGATGGGACAGCACAGTGTCAGGACCGCTCTGATGAGCTGGACTGCTTTAAGGCCACCAAGAGCTGCAGTCACCGCTGTGACGACAAGACCCGCTGCATCCCACAGACCTTCCTGTGTGATGGAGAGAGGGACTGTCTGGATGGGACTGATGAAGATGGCTGTGGTGAGACTTCTGGCCCACGAGGGGGCACTAATAGCTTGGTTAAAGTTGCTGGTGATCCGGAGAACAGTCACTCTTAGATGGGCCGTGCAATATGAAGGGGATTCCCATGTCATGTTTTTAGTTTCCCCATGTGGTGTAGCACTTTGCATGCCAGCATTCTTCAGTCCACTTCCCTGAAGCCTACAGCACTGCACATTCTCCTTGTGAATAGGCCAACAGAATGGGCACGCTCAACTCAGTTGTTTAGGTACCCAGTGTCTGATCATTAGTGCGGATCAGATCTGTGAATGACTGCGATTAAACCCTAATTAGACTAGATGTTTCAGACATGTTTATGAACTGCTCTATGGGCTTCAAATTAATCATTACTTTGGAATCTTATGTCAACAGGTATTACTACCCTTTCTCCAGCCTCTACCTCTGCCACCTGCAGATTCCCATCAGTGTTGTGTGAGGGCACGTCCCTGTGCGTCTCCCAGGCCCAGCAGTGTGATGGGAAGAAGGACTGTCCTGATGGGTCTGATGAGAAGGCTTGTGTGGATACATGCTCAGATCCAGGTGCAGTTCAGTAGCTCCTGCAAAGTGACCTTGATGAATATGCTGTTACATGTGTAATATAGTTCTATTGAACCTAGTGCTAAGATCTTCCAGGTAGAAAGAGTAAATTAATCATCTCTATCAATCTTCCCCCTGTTACCTCCACAGCACACTTCCTCTGCAAAGACAGGCGGAAGTGCATCGAGAGGAATCTGGTTTGTGACGGACGCTCTCACTGTTCTGATGGATCAGATGAAGTTGGTTGTCCCACTGTTGCTCCCAAGACCTCAAAGACCACCCCTCTAAAGTGTCGTTTGGGATCTAAAGCGTGTCGGGACGGGAGTGAGTGTGTCCTCCTGAGCCACGTGTGTGATGGAGAGAAGGACTGTAGAGATGGCTCAGATGAGAAGGGGTGTGATCTCGTCTGCAAACCAGGTGAGAAAGTGATTCTGTGCGTCATGAACCAGCTTGAATTTGTTCAATTGGGTAGGAAGATTGTAGTTTCAGGATGAAACTATTAGGGCAGTGTCTGTATATTTAAGAAATAGCCACACCTGTTGTAACACAGCAGGCTTTGTATTGCAGTGTCTGAAAAGAGTAAATGTTTTAATTGCATTTGCGCCGCCTGCAGACCAGTTCCAGTGTTTCCATGGAAGCAGGTGCATTGACCAGAAGCAGGTGTGTGATGGGACAGCACAGTGTCAGGACCGCTCTGATGAGCTGGACTGCTTTAAGGCCACCAAGAGCTGCAGTCACCGCTGTGACGACAAGACCCGCTGCATCCCACAGACCTTCCTGTGTGATGGAGAGAGGGACTGTCTGGATGGGACTGATGAAGATGGCTGTGGTGAGACTTCTGGCCCACGAGGGGGCACTAATAGCTTGGTTAAAGTTGCTGGTGATCCGGAGAACAGTCACTCTTAGATGGGCCGTGCAATATGAAGGGGATTCCCATGTCATGTTTTTAGTTTCCCCATGTGGTGTAGCACTTTGCATGCCAGCATTCTTCAGTCCACTTCCCTGAAGCCTACAGCACTGCACATTCTCCTTGAGCATAGGCGAACAGAATGGGCACGCTCAACTCAGTTGTTTAGGTACCCAGTGTCCGATCATGAGTGGATTAGATCTGTGAATGAGTGATTAAACCCTAATTAGACTAGAGGTTTCAGACATGTTTATGAACTGCTCTATGGGCTTCAAATTAATTATTACTTTGGAATCTTATGTCGACAGGTATTACTACCCTTGCTCCAGCCTCTACCTCTGCCACCTGCAGATTCCCCTCAGTGTTGTGTGAGGGCACGTCCCTGTGCGTCTCCCAGGCCCAGCAGTGTGATGGGAGGAGAGACTGTCCAGACGGATCTGATGAGAAGGCCTGTGTGGATACATGCTCAGATCCAGGTGTGTTTT
This sequence comes from Sprattus sprattus, assembly GCF_963457725.1. Taxonomy (NCBI): domain Eukaryota; kingdom Metazoa; phylum Chordata; class Actinopteri; order Clupeiformes; family Clupeidae; genus Sprattus; species Sprattus sprattus. The sequence goes on along the minus strand of NC_137922.1, from coordinate 18,398,502 downwards.
AATTTTTAGCTTTATGCTAGAACAGTTCCAAAGGCTGTCATGTTGCCCTGATGAACTGTAGCTGTGATGAAGCAGGTGTAAAGTCAGTTCACGGTTAGAGATTTGTCTGACATCTTCTCTAACCTCCACAGCACATTTCCTCTGCAAGGACAGGCGGAAGTGCATCGAGAGGAATCTGGTTTGTGACGGGCGCTCTCACTGTTCTGATGGATCAGATGAAGTTGGTTGTCCCACTGTTGCTACCAAGACCTCAAAGACCACCCCTCTAAAGTGTCGTTTGGGATCTAAAGCGTGTCGGGACGGGCGTGAGTGTGTCCTCCTGAGCCACGTGTGTGATGGAGAGAAGGACTGTAGAGATGGCTCCGACGAGGAGGGGTGTGATCTAAGCTGCAAACCAGGTGAGGAAGTAGTCAAGTGAAGTTTATTCATATAGCACATTTAAAATAAATAGAAATAAATCTAAAGTTAGAGGCTTCTTTTTTGCTAAGATGATATAAGGCAGTCTTGGAGATATTACATATATATGCTTCTCCTGTAATGAACAAACAAACCTTTTTCAGTTGGTAAGGGATGACACTAGCAATGTTGGAAGCATGGGTTCAGTGTGCAGTCTGACTGTCTGTGTCTGTAATTTCCTACTGATTTAGAATGCAACCTTTTGACAGCCTTTACCATTTCTACCAAAACCTGACAGCTGGACAGAATCTTTATTTAAATGCAATGTCTCGCCCAGTTTGACAGTAGTCTTCTTTTTAAACCACAGGCCAGTTCCAGTGTGCCCATGGGAAGATGTGCATTGACCAGAAGCTGGTGTGTGATGGAACACCTCAGTGTCAGGACCGCTCTGATGAGCTGGACTGCTTTAAGGCCACCAAGAGCTGCAGTCACCGCTGTGACGACAAAACCCGCTGTATCCCAGAGGCCTTCCTGTGCGATGGAGAAAGAGACTGTCTGGATGGCACTGATGAGGCTAATTGCAGTGAGTTAACAAAGAAATAAAGTAAAGCTCAGGGATTTTCTTTGCATATCTGATAAATTAAGTGTCAACAGGCCACATTAAGAGGCCATTGCCAGATGGCATTCCAGAGGTGGTAACTGGTTCAAAATCGCCTCAGTCAACAACTTAATCAAATATTCATCAGAATGTATTACGGCAGTGTTTTGGGCAACAACTTCTGTCCCGGACCCATTAGTCTTCCTGTTCCCATTAATACCTTAAATTGAACCATTCCTCTGTCGGTCATCAACAGGCCTCTCTACTCCAGCGCCGACCCCCTCTGCCTGCAGATTCCCCTCAGTGTTGTGTGAGGGCACGTCCCTGTGCATTTCCCAGGCCCAGCTGTGTGATGGGAGGAGAGACTGTCCCGATGGGTCTGATGAGAAGGCCTGTGTGGATACATGCTCAGATCCAGGTAAAAAAAACATGCAGTGTATGGACTTGTGGGAGCAGCTCTTTTTTTTTTTTTTTATATCCCAGATTTTTTTTAAGAGGCTACTTTCACTCCTTTGCCCAATAGCATCTGCGTCATATGACGTATCCCATAGACAGGGGAAAAAACCTTCAAGGGTTTTAACCTCTTTGTTCTTTTTTTTACAAACATGCCAGTCTATGGAAACTTCAATGATATCTGAGAATTGAATTACATTTGACCCATAACACAGGTTTGCTTCTGCTTCATTGCTCAGAAATATGGAAGCATAATGTGCCACTCAAATTAATTCACGGACCGTGTATTTATTTATTTGTACATATAGTTTTTTATTTTTCAATCAGATAGAGAAATCCGACTTGGGCAGTGATGGTTTGTGAATAACAGGGGACATTTGAATCCGCCAAACAAGAATATTTCTCCACGCCTATATCCAAAATCCACACCTTGGTGGGGAAAGTTTGATTTATCGCCTGGTGATGAATATTCCACCCAGGTGGAATAGGCTGCTTTCCCTACCAAACTAGGGCCTGTTGATGTCAGATTTGAAGAAGACTCTAATTGGTGTGCTGAATGACATAGAAGCAGCTATACATTCTTTAATGATATATTTTCATATTACCATCACACTAATCTAGCCACATTTTCTACCTCAGCTCACTTCCTCTGTGAGGACCGACGAAAGTGCATTGAGCAAAACCTGGTGTGTGACGGACGCTCCCACTGTCCTGACGGCTCAGACGAGAAGAAGTGTCCAAAGCAGCCTGCCCTCTGTGACCGCATGTGTGATGGTGGCGCCAAGTGTCTGACGAAGCAGCAGATCTGTGATGGGACTCGCCACTGCCTGGACGGCCAGGATGAGAAGAACTGCCGTGAGTTGGTCTTTTAAAGCACTCTGTGCTTGTGATGGAATCAAATGTTTTGAATCCAAGAGTCGATTGTGTGGATAAACTGTGAACAAAGAAAAGGCATGCAAGTCTGTGATTGGTCCCAGAGGGGAGGACTAGAACATTCTATGAAGAGGGTCGATGTTTGGCCACACTTTTCTTTTTTTTATATATAAATATAGACCATTTACAGATGCTCAGATTATAAACAAACCATCTCTTGAAACTCTGTTAACTACAATTTAGTTTGATTTAAGGTGAGACTGAAAGACTGAACTTGAATTTCAGCAAGCCATCTGTAAAGTCTGTAAGCGGACTATCCAAGTGTTACAGAAATGCTCATATGAGGTTGTTTTGCCCATTTGATAAAATGCACATTACCTCTGACTGTTTTCAAAACTTTTATGATCATTTGACATGGTAAGTCAGTAATTCTGGGTTGACTGTAGGATGCGACTTATTTACTTATGTCCTGCCCACAGCTGGATTCAAAACCCGCGGGAGTACAGCTGCCCCTCTAAAGTGTCGTTTGGGATCTAAAGCATGTCGGGACGGGACTGAGTGTGTCCTCCACAGCCATGTGTGTGATGGGGAGAACGACTGTAAAGATGGCTCGGATGAGGAGGGATGTGCAAGCTGCAAACCAGGTGAGGATATGCTTCAATATGTCCTTACCAGCATGGTAAGGGTCCATTTGCTGTTATTTTATTATTCATTCTGTACCATTTTTGTGGTGAAGATAAGAACAGGAATGGCAGAGGCTGGCAAAAACTAGCATTCCATGAGAAACTTCTTTTATTTACTTTGTCCTCTTGGTCGTGAGAGTTGGTAAAGTATGTTTAATGTCTGCTAGATAAAATTAGCTTTTCTTGTCTTTATCAAATGTGGTCAATGTGCCAGGACATATTCATGTAGTCAGTGCCTACTGGAATGTGTGGGTCATTGCCTACTGACTGGAATGCTACTTCTTGCCAGCCTCTACCGTTCCTGCAAAAACTTGAACCTTAGAAGGATGGCAATGAACCCTTAACATCAGTCTCAAACATTAGAATAAAAAGCTGCCAGCTTTCTTCCCCAGTTTATCAGTAGTCTTCATTTTTAATCACAGGCCAGTTCCAGTGTGCCCATGGGAAGATGTGCATTGACCAGAAGCTGGTTTGTGATGGAACCCCTCAGTGTCAGGACCGCTCTGATGAGCTAGACTGCTTGAAGGCCGACCACAGTTGTAGCCACCGCTGCGATAACAAGACCCGCTGCATCCCTGATGGTTTCTTGTGTGATGGAGAGAGAGACTGTCTGGACGGCACAGACGAAGCAAATTGTGGTGAGGTCTCAGAACAAGTGATGATTAGTGGTGTTATGAGTGGCACTGGCCTCCATATTGTACCTGCATGTGTTGAGTGAGCAGCCACTCTAATTTTTGATCCAATGCTTTTATTTACACGTAGCATTGTTACAGGGAAAGATTATTCTCCCTAGGGAGAAGAACAATATTTGTAGTGCCTGTTCGTCTTCCCCAATACGTGTCCATCCAAATTGAGTGTTTGAGGTGTTTTTAAGGTTTCTTTTTTTTGCTCCCGAACAGTGGTAGAGGCGTGCGTGAGCGGTCAGTTTCAGTGCAGTAATGGCCAGTGCGTAGACCAGACGCTGCGCTGCGACGGCCACGGCGACTGCCGGGACCACTCGGACGAGAGGGGGTGTAGCCATCCCCCGCCGTGCCCCCCTCAGCTGCGCTGCCCCCAGAGTGACGAATGCCTGCTGCAGGAGTGGCTATGTGACGGGGATGAGGACTGCAGTGATGGATCAGACGAGAGGGTGAGGGGGTGGAGGGCAGGGTGGTTGTGGCCTGTGGTGGTTTGATATGGACACCTGAAGATGTGTCATTAGTTAAAGTGTCTTCAGTGGAGTCTATGGAATGATTTGATGTGTTTGAGAGATTGTGTGCACACAATGACTAATGTTTCAAAAGTTGGTTATTTATGTAAATTCCTCATTCTGTGAAATCATGTGAAATTCCTGTCTAACAAGATTTTTTTTAACAATGAACAATCATGAGGGATTTGGGATGTAGTATTCACTTTTTACAGTCCATCTGTAGTTGAAAAGCGCATGTTAGTCATAGAGAATTTATATAGAATATAGATATGAATATTGCATATAAGAATGTGGTCTACATTATGATTACTCAATATTCTTAATTGCTTCCTGGCTGGGGGAATTTTTAGAACTGTCAGGCACCAGTACCGAAGTGTGGAGAGTTCCAGTGGTCCTGCTCCTCTAAGACCCAGTGCATTCCCCAGGCCTGGCGGTGCGACGGCACTAATGACTGCCATGACCACAGCGACGAGGCCGGATGTGAGCGCTGTCGCATACATGATGTCGTAACTTTAATAATAATAATTAAGGCAGTAGTTTGGATGCAGCTCTAAACTTCTGCCATTGGCATGTCAGCTCAGATGATTTCCCTGGATTGACATATACTGAGTAAAATAACATTAAGTAAACAGACAAATTGTAGTTATTATCTTAATTCAATGGCAATGAGTCACACCCCATTCCGTTCGGTACGTCTCTGAACATGATCATTATTCTGTGGTGACGTGCAGGTGGTCAGGTGAAGTGCCCTACGCAGCAGTACCAGTGCAGGAGGGGGGAGTGTGTGGACCCGGCTCTGGTGTGCAACGGCGTCAGCAACTGCCTGGACAGCTCCGACGAAGGCCCAGGTTGTGCCAACAGCAACTGCTCCTCCCCTGGCAGCCCTCGCTGTGACCACACATGCGTCCGGACTCCTCACGGAGCGGTAGGCTGCACGTATGGAAGTCCCCCATGCACCCTTGTCAGATGCCTGCGTGTTCTATTGTGTAGTGTAATGAATGGTGCAACAGAATGTTACTTTAACCCTTTGCTTTCAAGCTACTGTAACAGAACGCAGAAGTGTAATTTGTGAAGCCGTGCACTGACTTGATACATAAGATGTGCGTACAGATATACATTTTATAATGTGAATGAAGCAATGCAAGAATTTAGTCTTTTGTCATTGATTTAGTAGTTGTGTGAATTGTCCTATTCATTTAGCTGCAAGTACTGTACTATGTTCCAGTAAAAGGCCAAATTTCTCTATTTGTCTTAAACTGAAGAATTTACTCTGAATGTTTCTCGGCAGAGATGCATGTGTAAGACCGGCTTCAGGCTCCAGGCGGACGGGATGACCTGTAAGGACGTGGACGAGTGTGGGGAGGGCAGCCGGCCTGCGTGTGCCCACCTCTGCCTCAACTCCCGTGGCTCCTTCCTCTGCCAGTGCCACCCTGGCTTCCTGCTGGAGCCTGATGGGCAAACGTGTAAAACACCAGGTGTGTGTGGGTGTGGAGGGGGGGGGGGGGGGGGAGGACATTTTCTCTCCAAATTCAAAATGTCTGCTTTTTGTATTAGTTTGTTTTTCAGGGGTTGGTTACATTTCAGCTATGCAAAATTACTGCTTTTCCGTCTTGCAGTTTTAGGTTATGTGACCACTGAGAGTGAGACTGAAGAATTCCCCAAGGCCCTTTGCTTATGTTTTTAGTGTCAGTATGAGTGTACTAAAGTGGTTCAAAGACCCTTAACATACTGTTTATAACCTCTGTAGCCCTCGTCAAGAAGTACGTTTAAGATGTTTGTGTGCCTTAATGCTCCATTTCTGCTGCTGGTACATTTGATGGTCACTGAAACTGGACAATTTACCGTTTTTGCTTGAGGACTGGACTTTTTTGCCCAGCAAAGTTGTGTTATTCAGTCTAGGAGTTCACATGACCCACAAAGCTCTGGGATTTTACATTTTCTTTTCAGAAACTTGAGGCACAGCAATATTTTGTCGAATTGAACCACTCATTTTCATGTCAATATTGAAATCCTCTACCAAATTTGTGGAGGAACTAATCCCTTAGGTGGACTTTTCTTATTTAGGTGGCCTTGTAGACGAGCATGTCGACATTGTTTAATCGGCATGCCAACCCCAAGTATCCTGGGAACTTTACACAGAGCATTCCGATCATGGTTTTGAAGTCAAATGCTCTTGTCACACTGGGGGGCAGTCGCAACACATGTATGTTGGGGTTTAGCATTAAAGGTGTACTCTGCAATTCTGGTGAAAGGATGTTGATCTTTTGAGCTCAGCAGCCAATCATACGGTCCACCCATCTGTGCTCCTGAAGAAACTTGTTGATTGGCTGGAATTGTTTATTTGCTTTGTCCGAGCCACTATGTGACTTAGCAATGTAGAGCCAAGACTGTGTACAAACACCAGAGGTTTATTTTCAATGCACCAGCAAATGTGCCGTGTAAACCAATGCACAGACCGAATGTGACAAGTGTATAGGTTTTGAATTATGGACTGTGACCTTTTATGACTCACATTCACAGGGAAACTGGTTCTGATGAGGATTGTGTGCATCAAGCCCAAAGGCCTTGGCCATTGTCTTGTAAATTGTTCAACAGTACCATCCATTTATCTTGGCAGAGCTGAACTTTAACGATGTCAACTCCTCACCTAGTGTATGTACGGAATTCAAGGTGTGGTGACTTAAATGTGAAATGCCAGAGACCTGGTGGGAAAGACAGTTGACTCTTTCAAAACAAAATGCCTCCATCTGAATGGATAGGATTTAAATGATGCTGTTTGGCAGTGGCAGCACATTTCCGAGCAGTTGGTGAGAAATGGACCGCAACATGATTGAAAATGAATGCTTAGGGCATTGATGTTAGAGATTCATATCTCCAAAGGCAGACTCTTGACCCCATTTGGTGCCTTCTATTCAAATATTTATAGATGAGTTCTTATGCACACTTGCGTGGGAGGATACTGACTGGTGTCTAGCTGAGCTAGAAATAAAATGATGTGCCACACATTGGTTCAACACCGGTTACAATTGCTGATAACATATGGGCCTTTAACTAACTTTAGATAACTGAAGGAAACTGAATATGTAGCTTGTCACAATTGTATATCATTTTCTCATTTCAAGTTCCTATGGTTTTTGCTCTGCCAGTTGATTGACAGGAAAACATAAATCATGGCTTTGATTCCCAGGTAGCATACTAAAAAACATCTGAATTGGAAATGGAAGTGAATCTCAGTGGTTGACCAGTTACCAGACATGTCCTTTGGTCTTTAAACACAGGTCATAAAGTGATGATAAGGTTGGGAAAGCACTGACACTGTCTACTCATGCAGACGAGCCCAGCCTGTTGGCATCGGTGCAGTCCGAGCTGGTTCTCCTGGGCCTCAGGAGTGGGGACAAGCAGGTTCTGCTGGCGCCGGGCAAGAAGCCCATCTTCTCTGTGGACTTTGACTGGAAGGAGCAGCGGGCCTACTGGGTCAGTCTGGATGAGGAGAGCATCAAGTGGGCAGATCGCAAGGACAAGTACATGGGCACTCTTGTCAGAGGTCAGTGGGAAAGAGAGAGAGAGAGAGAGAGAGTGTGGGTGTGTGTGTGTGTGTTCGATACTAAATAGATCGATGTACAGCAAAGACCACGGATAAAATCCTACAGCTGCATCATCAAACATGAATGTTTGCATCTCAGGTGTGAAGTCTGACTCCATCGCTCTGGACTGGGTGGGAAGGAACCTGTACTGGGTGGACGGGGTCGCTGGGCAGATTCTAGCCGTCAGACTGAGCCCTTCGGTGGTCAAGCCAGAGAACTACACCGTGATCCTGGATGAGGATCTGGAGCAGCCTCGCTCCCTGGCTCTACTGCCCCAGAGGGGGTAAACAACAGCTTACATTTACATTAACATTTAGTCATTTAGCAGACGCTTTTATCCAAAGCGACTTATAAGGATTTTTTTTTGTATTTACATCAGGAGCAGTTAGGGGTTCAGTGTCTTGCTCAAGGACACTTACACATTTGGTAAGGAGGAGTGGGGAATCGAAATGATTAAACTCCTCCTCAACTACTCCTGTACCACTGTGGCCCCATAGCTTATAAGGAACTTGTGTTCATATCCACTCTACAGAGGGGTCCTCATTAGTGGGGTTAAAGACTGCTGTAGTCTGGCATTTGTGTTTTAGTCTTAGTATTTCAGATCCTTTGTAGTGTGTGTGTTAGGCCAACTCTAAACGTGGACTATAGTACTTCATTTACTCCTGAGGAGATGGGTCCTTTACTCTTGGAGAAAAGATTTGAGAGGGTTGGGAGGCAGGCCTCAGAGTGATTGATTTCTGTGCTTCTTAGGTTGATGTTCTGGTCCGAGATCGGTTCCGAACCCCAGATTGAGCGATCAGGGATGGACGGCTCAGACCGGCACGTGGTGTTGAGCAAGAGCCTCAGCTGGCCGGTCAGCCTCACCGTGGACCTGCTGGAGGAGAGGCTCTACTGGACCGATGAGCGGCTCAAATGCATTGGATCCGCCTCACTGACGGGAGAGAACATCAAGGTACAGCATCTCAATACACAATTTACCAGTGCATCAAGCCAAAGTTGAGCAAGCTCTTTATTGACATACAGATAATGTGGTTCCTACAGACTGGACATGTATATGCATGAAGGCTGTTTGATGTAGTAGTTTTATTAAATTCCCCGTATATGTTAAAAGTTATGGGGTATATAAGAAATCAATTCCAAAGTTGGAGAGCCAGTTTGATTGATCTAGCTCAATATTAATTTGGTTATTTGGTCTTCATGCCCCCCACCCCAGCTGTTTCAGCTTCCTGAGACCCCCAGTCCCTTTTCTGTGGCGGTCTTTAATGGCATGCTCTACTGGTCTGACACCAAGAGAAGAACCATTCAGGGAATCCACAAAATCGACGGCAAGAATCGCAAAGTCATCCTCAAGAGACCCAGCCAACCTTTTGGACTTAAAGTAAGTAAAATGACTTGCCATGAAATTGGTTACAAATGGTATGGGTTTTGCTCAGCTGAATGCTTTAGTTCCTTTGTGAAATTGTGTGAAAAGTGGACCATACCTAACCAGTATATTTACTTGGCCCAATAACATGCAGAAATGATTGTTTTCTGCTTTTGGAACTATTGGTGTTTAAACTAATTCATTATAAGTGTAGACATGCCTAGACATAAAATCACCATGCATCCCCCACCAATTTTTTTTTATTTTTTTTTTTACATCTGCCACCATTTGCCCAGGCCATCCACCCCCTCTTGCAGTCTGTGACATCCAACCCCTGTGAGAGCCTGCAGTGCTCCCACATGTGCCTCCTGGCTCCGGGACCCCAGGCTGTGTGCCGCTGCCCAGCAGGGTTGCTCCTCACTGGGGATGGAGTCACCTGCTCCCCCCTGGTGGACTCCTCTTCATCCTTCCTCCTGATGTTGTCTCCCACCACAGTCACTCAGGTGTGTTTGTCTTAACAGGATACTTCCAACTGAAAGCAAACACAGTTTGCCCTCTATTTACATTGCATGCAGCAACTCTCATAGCTGAACTGGTTTAGGAAGGCTTGAGGCGTCTCTTTAACCCTCCCCCCCGCTTCCTCACTCTCCTGTGCAGATTTACCTGCGCAGCTTGCGAGGTCCCAAACGTCTAAAGAAATGGCCAGAACATCGGGCCCTGCTTCTGCCCGGGGTCAACGAGGCCATGGCCGTGGACATGGCGCTGCAGGAGCAGCTCCTGTACCTGTCAGACGCGGGCCTGGCCTCCGTGAGCACCCTGAGGCTGAGCGGGTCAGCCCTCACCCAAACCCGGCGCCTGCTCCAGCTACCGAGAGACGTGGTAACCGCGCTGGCCGTGGACTGGGTCACGCAGAACCTCTACTGGAGCTCCCGATCCCAGCAGGCTTTGCATGTAACCTCCGCCGACGGGCGCTACACCACCGCGCTCCTAGGGGGAGAAATTGGCTCCACCGTCTCCATTGCCCTCCACCCTGTAACTGGGCGAATGTGCTTCACGTCCATGGGGCGAGCAGGAGGGCGAGGGAAGACCGCTCCGCAGGTCGACTGTGCCTTCATGGACGGGTTCAACCGCACAGTCTTGTGGGGGAATCCAGCTATACCCACCTCTCTGACTTTCTCCAATAAGGGGACGCAGCTCTACTGGGCTGACATTGGTGAGATTTCAATTTGTTCGGTTTTTCTACATGTTAAGTTGTTGCATGGAAAGCTTGCTCCAAAACAATCTGCATAGTTGTGCAATTCTGGCCAAAGGGTTACACCTTTATGGCTGTGTTATTTGTGTCATTAACATTTAGTAAATAAGAAATCAATGTGGGGCTTGGAAAAAACGTTCAGGGAAATGTATTGATTCCGAAATGGAAATTGTAGAATATGTTTTTTTTTATTATTTATTTTTGTATCCATTATTTCAAACTCATCAAGCAAATCTTAGTATGACCCAATTCTCAGCACTGCATTTTTGCAGTAATAACGACTCTTTTGTTTTAACCTTCAGGTACAGGAGTGATTGCTTCCATAGGCATTGATGGCTCCAACTACCGAGAGTATAAAACTGGCCCAGACCTTATTGTGTCCTTCACACAGAGTGACAATATCCTCCTCTGGGTCACCCTTGACAAAGGTGCTGTTGGAAATTGATTTGCCTAAACTACAATGATTTGGTGTCATCACACATTTATGACTGTGGTGTTGGTTATGAAATGTTTGTGTTTTGTCTGTCTGTGTTCCAACACATGACCTCAGAGTAATTTGATTTGCCTCTGGAGAATGTCTAGAGTCTTGTTATATATCCACACGGAAGTTTGAAATCAGTCATACTTTATACCTGCATACCTGAAGGCGATCAGCTATGCAGATGACCGCAGAGTGCTGGTTAACAGGTTTAGCATCTTCAGCAGTCATCATGAGTGACTGTGGCTTCACTTCCTTTAGCCTTTTGTAACAGTGACTCGATTGTTCTCTGCTGAGTCATTGAACAAACCAATAACACGGCTTTATCTTCTCTCTCTCTCTCTGTGTGTGTGTGTGTGTGTGTGTAAAAAAGCATGTATACTTGCCATATGAGAGGCCTGATTGAGCAATTAATTAATGGCACTTTCATTCTACACTCATGCTACAAATATTAGTTATCCCTACTGTGCTGGGCCAACTAATTACCAGCCTGAGCTTTAACTACATGCTGGTAAGGTAATGAAGTTGCACCTTGGATGCTCTAGCATTGTTTTGTTCTCCTCTGAACCTAACTGTGGTGTATTTTAACATCTTCTTAAGATGCTACTCTTGATGTTCTTGCTCTTTTTGTCTCCACAGATGTGACTAAAATGTGGTACAGTGATGGTGTTCAACCCAAACAGCTATGGTTTGAGGTGAAAACTAATGTTGTTGAACTGAAAGCTTACAGCAGATCCAGTCAAAAAGGTATGAAAGCCAGCACTTTTACTGGGGCCTTTTTCCCTTTCACTCCCTCTTTATAACCTTTCGTCTCCTCCTTCAACCAGATATCCTCCACTTTTAGCACTCTGTCCTTATCTGAGTAAATGTAACCAGGCAAGTAGAGCTCTGTTGTCTGAGACAGATTGGCCTGTGTTGTGAATGGAACAGTAATTCTTTCAGAGATCCTCTTTCAAGCCTTTGACCAGTCCCCACGCATTCACTTCATTTTTTTTTTCTCCTTTCCATTATCACACTCACTGTAGACCCACCCCAACTCTTTCACAGGCGCTCAGTCACCTGGTCCCTCCTGTGCTCTCAAATCTCCTTTTGTAGAAGAGCGCACTCCCCCCCCCCCCCCACCCCCACCCCTCGCTCTCTCTCTCTCTCCTGCTCTCTCTTCGACTGTCGCCAAACCCCATCTCCTTCACCTACTTTTCTGCGTTTCGGTTTCTTACGAATCTCTCGTGCTGAAAAACTGGTCCAGCAACTCATTTACTGGTTCGCATAAAGCATGCACACTTTTTTCCACTTATTAAAGATGAAACGAGCAAGGGGTACGGTTTAGTTGGGAATGCAGTTTTTGTCACATAACGATCTTTATTAATTTATAATATTTATTTATTTATTTGTTTTCTCTGACTCAGGAGGGAATGCCTGCTCCGAGAGGAACGGCGGCTGTGTTCACCTGTGCCTGGCTCGCCCAGCTGGGCACACCTGTATGTGTTCCCAGGACCACCTTTCCGCCGTCAATGGCACCCTCTGTGTGCCCCAGCAGCAGTGCCCGGAGGGCAGCAAGGCCTGCTGGGATGGATCGTGCCTACCCAGCGCCAAGTTCTGTGACCGTGTGCACGACTGCCCAGATCGCTCAGACGAGCAAAATTGTGAGTGTTTGGGGGTGTGTGTGTGGTTGGGTAGACCGTCTAAGCCCAGACAGTGTTGAAAACACTCACCTACTCATTCCCTCCCTTACAATTTGATCTTCCCCTCCTCCCGTCATTGAATTGATCTGCAGTACTCCCACTCATTCTACCTTGCCATCTCATCATGGTCACATGTATGCTCTCAAGAATCTGTCTTAATCATCTTGTTTATATCCCCACTTTAGTCTGCCGGAAACGTATTGATGATCGGAGGTAGTCTACCTCTTTGCTCTCACACACACCTTGGTCTTGCGTCACCGCTGTGTTGGTTTCGAGCAGTGCATTCAAGTCTATTCCCTTGTCAGGTTGAGTTTCTAGTGTGATGAGATAAGCATACTGATCATAGCTGCCGTGTGAGGGAAGAATGACTTCTCTGTCCCCGATCTTGCAGGAGGAGCAAGAACAAGCCACAGCCACTCAGGAACACCTTTTGAACTTATGTTGTCTTGAACTGACATGACCTCTTTTCTTCAAAACAGACATCTATTATAACATCAAGCTGTGCCACAACGTCTTTTTAGATTTTCCACCGGTTGCCATTTCATTCATGTATGATGTGTACTCTCAGGGTGTCTGGTGCAAATATGTACATCTAACGGAAGTGCTACATTTAATGCATCTTTTATGTGTACTTCTGATTTAATCCCACAGCAAACATGTAGCCCATTTATTTGACGTGCATTTCAATTTTTTTGCTTCAGGCTTTTATGACAAGCCTGCACTCCAGCCTAAAACGGGCGGTATGCATCCCAAACGCCCCCTGCCCCTCGGACCTGCCAGCCCTGAGCAGGGTGAAGTGGGGGGCCGGAGGTTGGACGTGGACTCGTGCGCGAAGCAGCGCTGCAGCGGCCGTGGCGTGTGCGTGAGTCGGGACAAGGGGGAGGAGGTGGCGTGCGAGTGCTCGCACGGCTACAGCGGAGACTCGTGTCAGAACGTCGGGTCCAGTCACGTGGGGCTCATCCTGACGATGCTGCTGATCGTTGGCTGCACTGTCATCGCCATTTTCGTCATAAAAAAAAGGTACTGATGTTGTGAAACGTGTCCATTTGCGAGTCTGTATGCACATTAAAATGGCCAGGTATGGTACAGAGAGTACCAGACCCTTAAAATGCTCTGTGCTCTCTATGAATGTTCTAATGTCATCCCTGTGCAAATATTTAACTGGAGGGATGCACCATCACCAAGAGCCTGTTTTTATTAAGTGGTATTCTGGTAGGTGTGGCTGAATTCACTGCAAGAAGTGTAGTCACTGGTCTGTTAAAAGTAAATAATAATATATATTTTAAAAATAACACTGCAACAATTTATGGTTTTATAGGCAACTTCTTTTGGTACCAATCTTCAAATTAATTTTGATAGCATATGGTCATGTGAAGGACCGATAAACACCTGTGTCTTTCCCACTAGCTACCTTTAAGGTAGTTTGCTTGCTAGTTTTGGAACAAAACTCCTTATTGCTGCTTTAAGTGGCATATGGTTACAATAAACACACTGGATTGTGGTTACTTTGCTGGTTTTTCTACCATTCATGCAGCCGTGTGTCTTGTTCTAGCTTCTCTTGTTGTTGCTCTCCCCAGACGTGAGTCAGTGAGATCCCCAGAGAAGGCCACACTCATGACCAACATGGAGGGCCGCAATGTGTACTCAGAAAGCTTTTCCAATGAGCTGTACGGCGCAGAAGAGGTCAGTGATATGTGTTTTATATGTGACGGTGTTTACTTCAGGACACTGAAGAGCTAGTCCCAGTGTCATGTTGCATCAGCTGTTAGTCGTGCCTTTAGGCAGGGAAGTGGCTCACTAATGCAGGTTCTCATTTTGTTTGCCAACAGGAGGAAGTGACTTCTACTACAGATCCACAGATTACATCCACAAAGGCTGAGATTACTGAAAAACAATAAAGTGAAACATAAACTAAACTTGGTGTCCATGTAAATTCTTTGTTCTGTGCACATGTACTGTAAATTCAACACCCAAAACAACTGGATTTGAAACTGTGACCACCTTTATTGGTTGGGGAGTTAGGGTTTGTTGAACTGTACATGTGGTGGTCAAAACAATTGAAATTGTGTGGTGTGTGTTTTTTTTTTTTTTTTTTTTTTTTTTTTTTTTTTTTATATATAATCTTTTTTTGGTTAGGGAAAATATTTCAGATATCTACTACAATATGTTCCAGAGGAACTAACAGATTTTTCAGCTACTTGGCTGAACAGTGGGTTGAAACATCTATGAAGCTGCTTGCTTGTGTGTGGCCATAAGGTTGGCTCCACCTCTGTAAGATGACTGCAAAAGATGCAGATTGAGGGAGATGTGCTTTAGCCGATATGTGGGCCTGGACTTATTGATGCATTTGTAGTTGGACCATAAAAAGTTGAAACAAATCACTTTATTAGATATTGTCCTTGTTGATATTAAATGATTAAATCTGAGTTCTAACACAAGGAATCAGTGATGACTATGGTTGTTTTGTCACAGGAGTAAAGAGTAAGACGCATGGCTTTCTTATCATGGCCTCCTGTTTAAATGTAGCCTGGATACCAGCCCGAACCCCCCCCCCACAAATGTTTTTGGCCTGGGAGATTCGGTCTGGCTCTGAGCTAGTTGGGAGAGAGTATCATCGGCCGGATAAAGCCGAACCAATCAAATTGTCTTTATACGATGATGGACAGATGACCAACCAACGCTTGAGTTGATTAGATAGATAGATTAGAATTCGTTCCAAGATGGCGGCGTCTCGGGAGCTTAGTGGGACATATTTTATGTGATTTAAGCTATCTACACGACTTTTTTAAGTCTACATTGACTCTGTTAGTTGTGTATGTGCAACACTAATGTTGCCGAGGAGTGTAGGTCTTAACTGAAGCGCTCTAGACCGTTATTGATAGGTTATTGCTAACGCTTAGACAAAAAATCCATTGAAACACAAATAGCAGCTAGCTAGCCTTGCTGCTTACAAGTACGTGAGCAGGCATATCTCACAGATATTGACAGCGCATTAATTTTGAAAGAGGAACAGAGAAACGCGATCAAGGCATTTGTCGATCGAAAATATGTTTTTGCCGTCCTTCCTACGGGATCCAGTAAAAGTTTTAATGTATCAGATGGTCATACTATGTTGCTCTGATTGGTTGTAGGTATCCAAAGAGGCATTTTTTTTTCCTGGTTCGTTGAAACACGCCCCATAATCACATCCCAATGGGTCAGTATCATACTCATTCTGACTAGAATTATGAGTATGACATCGTCAGGCTAGTTTAAATGTGCTATGAGCTGGGAAACTGGATATATCCGAGAACATAGTTTTTATTTAAAAGTAATCCAAATATAAACATATACTGATTATTGTAGACTGGTGCTGATGTACAAAACTGGTGAGACGTTTAAAGTTCAACCTTTTTGTGACCACAGATACTGTTGGTGAGGTGTATGGTTCACAAGCTGTTTTGCTTGCCCTTTATGTGGCCATCGGGTTGGCTGATATGTGGACCAAAACTAATTAATGCATCTGTAGTTGTACTAAAAAAAATGTATTTATTGAAACAAAACACTTCATTAGATATTGTCCTTGTTCATATTAAATTATTAAATCTGAGTTGTATCACAAGGAATCAGTGATGACTGTATGTTTGATTTGTCACAGGTACTGTGGGTCAGGTTTATGGTTCACAAGAGTTGAGATGCACCTTAAAAACTGTCTTTTGTTTACCTGGTATGGGGAAGAGGTTTCAGTGCAGCAAGGAAGGACTCCAAGAACCAATAAGGAAATCAGTCGAGTTTGAATTTGTTTTTGTTATGCTGCAGGGCTTGTACAGACGGTGAAACAATGTGCAGTAGTGCTGACATTTCAGTCCATGTTGGACTTTTCAGTGCTAAAGGACTAATGCAGATGGGCCACGTTATGTGGATTGCAAAAGAATCCATGTTGTGTATGTACCCTAATTAGTTTTCAAGCTTTTTACTGAAAACAAAATATTCTGATCCAACCATTTTCATCAGTAACTCATTTAAAAGATTATTTTCTCAACAAACGTAACAGATCTCGATTACATGTCTAGTTGCGCCGCAATCCTGGTTCCTGAACATTGATCAACTACTTGAATATGCACCCATGAAGTTAACTACATATACTGATATACATACAAATGTTAGTATTTACACTGGAAACGGGACATACTGGTATAAAAAAAATAAAAAATAATAATGAGTCACAAAAAAATCAAGACTTACCCAATTCTTCATTTAAGCCACGAGTGTGTAGCGTTTTAAGGTATATCTGCATTCACACTGATGGCAATTCTGATTGTAATTTCCACCACGACAAATAGGAATCAGCATGTCTCTGGCAAATCCAAAATAGAATGATTGCCATCTTTAAAGTGTTTTGAAACATGAGCACTTTTATGTTCATTGGCTCTAAATCGTAGTTGGCCTTATTTTTCCAACATATTGGATGCCACATTTGATACCTGCACAGAGGTAAGTAACTGGATGTTATAAGTGTTTTTTTCTCACAAAACTGGTAAAGGTGTTGACCATTTTGCAGTTGAAACATACAGCACAATTTCGGCAAGGAAAGAAACCTGGTGGATAGAGGTTTTGTGCGTGTCTGCATGTACCAGTATGTCCTGGACATTCTTTGCTCGGAAAAATGAAAAAAATTGAAGCTGTCCTTGCCAACATTATCAGCAGATAAAATGTTCCAGTGTTTTTTCACATCACGTATCTCACGCCCAAGTGGTGAACAGGTGGTATTAAATATACGAAAGAATGGTTTTGCTTTTTGGGTTCACGTTTGGTAAGATTTTTCTGTTTTTCCTCAAAAGTCTTTCCAAAACGCCTTACCAATGACCTCTCATCGAGGTCCTCTCACCTAAAACTGATTCAGGTTTTGATTAACTGATTAAGTTAACTGATTAAGTTTGAATAGGGTAAAAGACTTTTTTTTATCTGTGGGTTTACACCATGTGATTTAACAGTAACTCAACTGTTTGGCATTTACAAAAACATTCTTGTGGTGTTTTATATTCAGGAACATATTTGCCTTGTTATATTTGTAGGCCAGCTCTGTTGGTATGCTTACCTAAGGTGGCCATCTTGTTTCACTCACGACCAAACATGTCAGATCATGCAATGAGTCATCATACACCTCATCCCACCCCGCTACACACACACACACACACACACACACACACCCAACCACCTCCTCCACATACCTATCTAAAGTGACTAATATTTTGGTGGGTTTGTTTTCTCCTTTGTCATCGTTGTTTGCCCTGTTTGGTAAGTGGAAGTTTAGGATGCCTTGGACATTATTCTAAAAAACAAACAAAGCTATTCTGATCCAATATAAACTATGTTGCAAATATGTTTGCCTTACAGGCATGATGCTGGCATGGTGAAACTAGATTACATCATGGAAATGTATTATATTATTCCCATGTAGAGATTAGCCGGAGAGGGTAGTTGAGTTAGCTGAACAACAGTACTTAGATGGCAAAAATCATGGCAAATAAAAATGCCAGTTAACCAAGTTGATGTATGGCCTTAAACACAGCAAAGCATCTTCACGTTTTATGGAACATTCAACAAACCGACAAGCGGCAAAAATGTTAATTGAGAATGTAATCTCACAGTTTGAGTAAAGCATTTATGAAAAAATATAAAGCAGTCAGCTTTGAGTATTGAGTGTTGGAGCACACTTTAAGGAGCATCTGCTTCTTACAGATCTCAGTCTTGGTTGTGTTAGATAATAAATGTAGATTACAGTAGCTGATGCATCATCACTGTGTAGTCAAGCATGTGTTTTTAACAGTGGACCTTCTAGCCATTTAGCTGCTTTGATCTCTGCTATTCCTTTGTCCTGAGAGTATTTGCGAGCTGAGAGTTTGAGAAATGGGTGTGTCTCTATTCTCAATTCACAATCTCACAGTGGCTTATTTGAGTAACATGCTACTACCAGTGGGAGCTCTTTTTGTCTTGTATTATTCTTTATGAAATTAGTACCGAGATACCTTAATATGTCTCATGAGCATTCCCCAGCACTGCCTGTGTGTGTGTGTGTGTGTGTGTGTGTGTGTGTGTGTGGTGAGAGTGGTCTGCTTTAGTGTATGTGTACTGTGAATAATAAAGAGGAGACCCTGGATGCATAAGTATGATGTCTGACTTCCTTGGCATAACCTGTGATTTGGATTGAGTGTCTGTGTGTAGGTATGTGTGATAGAGAAAAGTATAGAGGGAGGGAGAGAGAGGCGGTTCTCATCTCAGGTGTGGGGCAGGGCGGGGCAGTTCAAACTAATCCTTCCTGTTTGCTGGCAATCAGGTTTGGCTCTTGCCCCATTCTTGCTCCTTCTTCCTTTGTTCTGATATTCATTTCATAGGAGACAACCCCTTTCCCCCTTCACCTGGACGGCTTCCTCTCCCATTTCCAAGAAGAGTCGCAACTGGAAATCTTTTCTGAGATCTGCCGCTTTACCACAGTTGGTAAGTACACACGTTTGGGAGTTACGGAAGACTGACCATCTGACTGCCTTCTAGTCCTCAGATTCCTCTAGTAGAACCAGATGGGCCACATATTTATCACCTATATAGAACTACCCCTCCCCTTCAACTCAATCCGGAGGGAGTCTGGGAATTTGCATGTTTTTAGCTGATGGTGTTTGTGTTGATCTGGGCAGTAAGAGAACTCCATGTGTATATACTTGTTCACTGTTCTGAGAATCAGCACTGTTACTCATATAATGTTGGAAAGAAATGGTTTGACTTGATCTTGATCCGTATGCAATGAAACCTTAACGTTTTGTTTTGTATGATTGGGGTTTAAGCTGTCTGTCCATTATCCTTAAGAAGTGTGTTTGACTTGACAACACTTTTGCACTGATTCTTCTCAGCTATTCATTTTAACAGTTCCCCAGTGAAAACCATTAAATCTGTACCCTGAAACAAAAAGCGGAACAGATTCAAATATCACTTCACTGGCAAACTGAAGTGAATGCTGTTAGCATCAGGTTACGTAAATGTTCTCATTTGCTTTCCTCATGCTTTGTCTCTGTGATTTTCCTCTCACTTGCCTCTCTCTCTACAAGGCTTCCTGCCTGTCTGGTCTTGCCCTGTTGTGTGTTTACCTGGATCCCTGTCCTGTCATGGCCATGTCAGCCCCCACCACTGCCCCTTTCCAGAGAGAGGGTCGCTTCTTGAACGTTGAGCTGCCGACCTGTGGGAGCCTCCAGTGTCACGGAAATGGAAAGTGCGTGACCCACGGTGTAGCCACAGTCTGTGAGTGTCGCTTAGGCTATACGGGGGAGTTCTGCCGGGACACGGTGAACGAGGCCCTCTCAATCCCGCTCTCGCTGGGGGTCCTGGCCTTCATCATTGGGGTCGTCCTCCTTGCCTTCCTCTTTGCCAAACTCAGGCAGAGGAGAAAAGCACAAATCAGGTAACTGACGGAAACACTCTCACAGCAGATTATCTGACACTAGCCCCACTGGTTCCCCAAAGCAACTCCACCCTTTCATAGAAGTGCAGATCAGGCAAACATGTATTGCTCATTAGAAATGTGACAAAGAAATACAATGTGGGAGGGAATACCTGGAGAGAATATATAATCCAGTTGTCTTCATGTGGTGAGGCTTCTGTGACACCAAGCCAAGATAAGAGGCAAAGGCAGCAGCTGGGTAAAGCAGTACATGCAGTAGATTACAGCTTGTGTCATAAGAATGATGTTCTCTCAAGGTTCATATCAGAGAAATCCTCAGAACTTGGGCATTAAAGAATAAGTGTGCCACTACATTAGCATATCTGCATCCTTTAACGGTACAGTGTGTAATGTTTAGTGGCCAGATGAATGTCCTTATCTTTACAAGTGGGTGTGAGTACCTACGGTGGCCATCAAATGCCATAACTACAAGAAAAGCCCAATGTCAAGGCAGTATTTTGGTTTGTCCGTTCTTGGATACTGTAGAAACATAAGGATGCAACATGGCACACTCAGTTCTGGCTTCATCCTGATGACTGCTATTCATGTGAATCCATGAAGCTAAACAATGGGTCTCATGCAGCAACATATTTTCATATTTTCACTTGTTTTTGTAAGATATAAAATAAGAGAAGTCAACTCCAGATAAACCAAATGTTCTTAGCCATCCAAATCTGCTCTCACCCTGGTGTGCCCAAGGATAAATCCCACTTGATCAGATATTGGAGGCGTGTGGCCAATTGTTTGTTATTAGCATAGGAAACTCCCCTTTAACACTATGTAAGGGCAGGTGTTGTGCCGTGTGCAAATACACTGGCTCATGCAGGTGCGATCTCTAAAACCGTGTTTTCTGCATAAAGCCTAGATGGCCAAAGCATCAAAGAACAGTATGCAGGCCATTTAGAAGCTCACATCACGCAATAGGAATCAATAGACCAATAGTATTTCTTTAGTCCACAATTGTAATAATCGACTCATTATAATCTAGTATATAAATTTCACATGACGTATGATCGTATGACTTGTGATCTCATCCTTTCCACAGGAAAGCCACTGATGAAGCAAAGGAGAGACTGAAACTGGAGGGAGAGTGGGCCTAAGAACACATCTTTAAAAATGCCATATCGACTCAGAACAAACTAACTCATGTATGGCCATGATACAGAAAAGGGTCATTAACACTTAGGAGTCCAAGGCCTGTTAGACTCTTTTAGAGAACTTTTTGCAAAAGGTATGGTTTGAATGTATTTTTTTTGTAAATGTTAAATTTCTTTGTACCTCCTTTAGAGTAAAAGTAGGTGTTTTGTTTCAAATGTATTTTAAATAGAAATGTAGGTTTTGTTGTTTTCTCACACAATATGTCTGTAAACACTGGAAGAGAACATTAGACTTTTTAAAAAAAATGTAATAACATGCATATTTTGTACTGCCCTCTGCTCAAGAAACAAATGACTGAAGTGACTCATGAACAAATACTTTAAAGAAGCAATTATCACTTGATTTCAACTCAATGTAAAGTAACGATTGCACTCAAGCAAGGCATGGTTTCGGGAAAAATGACAGGAATGTTTTTCTCCACACCCAAGCGTCTGCTTTTTTTTATAAACAGACAACCACTCCGACTGGTCTAGTTGTATGTACCACTTCTTCTTTTTGTTGTTTAAAAGTTTAGTGGTCATATGCAATGTGCCTTCGCTTTAGTACAATCAATACAATCCATTGATGTTTTTCAAATCTGAAAAGTAACAGTACTCATTTCTTCTACTTTCATTTCATTAGATTTTGTGTCACCGTAACAGGAAATCGTAACAGAAATCAAGCTGCTTCTTTTTATTCTTTGCACTGCCATCTAATACTAATTTGTCTAAATGATGTGTAATGTATGTATAGTATTAAGCTTTTGTCTTCAACCTGTGAATAAAACAACTGTTTTCATTGTTTATTGTGTGTTAAGGACAATCATAATTAATATTCAAACATAACCATATCAAAAGGAATTTACAGGTTTATAGCTTTAAGTTCTAAAAAAGAATGCACAAAAGTGTCTATATAATATTTTTGGTTTAAGTATGACAGATAAGTCTCAATATTAAAAAATATATTTTCAAGAGTAAATTCCTGTTCAGTGGACAAATGTTTGATCAACCTTCGGTCATAGATTTGGACTTTTTGGTTAATTTGTACTATCGTTTTATCCTTCCTCTACAACATATACATGATGATACACCGCAGCCATTCCATGTGTGTTAACCAGATAACAGAGGCTGCACTGGAATAGTTATCAACTGCTTAATTAACTGTTCTAGATTATTCTTAGCCATATCTTTTCCAGCATCCTGAAGCCAAACCCAGTATTTTAGCATGACTCCTCCAACCCATAGCAGACAAAGACACTTGTTATGTTTACTAAACAGGTTATGTTACTTTACATATCTATAAAAGCAACTTGAATGTTGAGTAAACATTATGTCTGTCAGCCATTAGCCTACCCGGGCTTCCTCTGAAATGGGCACAGCAGCTTTTTTGTAATTTGTTTTATACATCCTTTCACAGTTTGGAAGCTGAAAAAATGAATACGTCCCTCTTCAGCTCTTAGAATGATCAAATTTATTTGTTTCTTACAGTAAAGTACAATAAAGTGTATAACTTGGATATTTGGATATTTACTCCACCTTCAAAGTTCACAGTTGACATTCCGTTTAATCACCTTCTTCCCTACAGTAGTTAAAAAGTATTGATAAATATAAAACATCATGCAGTGCATAAAACTGCACAGTTCAAACAAGCTGGAAACAGCAGTTTTTCACTAAATATCTTCTATGTCCACATCCAACAAGTAAGATATCTACACCACAATTAATAGGTCTGTTTTCAGACAGTCACACATATTGCACGTTCTTCGCGTACTACTAGGCCTGTAGGACACATCCTTCATTACTTCCTGGAAACCTTCAAAGCAGTTTTGGTGTATGCCCATAAAAAGCAAGATGTTCCCTATGTGCTTAAAGTGTATTAACAACATGAGATACATAAACAAACATTCTACATGTAAACAAGAGGGAGTCAGTAGGACTACTTTTTAACATAACTTCCAAGGACAGCGATCCGCTGTGGAGCAGACGTTTGTCTTATTCCCACTTAAGAGCCCAAGCATGTTGTCACATAGACTTCTCGTCAATTAAGGTGTGTGTAATTGTAAAGAAAGCAGTATAGTTCCAAGGATAATAGAGTTCGTTGGTCTTCATACTCTGTTCACAAATCCGCATCGTAAGGTTGACCGCCATATGACGAGCTTGCTTTAGAACGATTTCCATTGACATTTGCCCGGGGAAATTCGATCTCGTCAAAAGAGTCTTTGGAGTATGGAACGCTGCTGGCGCTGCTCCTTGTCCTGTTGATGCTTGGGATTGTGATCCTGCGTGGGGGAGATGGGTTGCGAGTGGACTTCCCGGTGTCTGCGACAACAATCTCGCTTCGGTTCTTTCCACCACAGCAACGACATATTCCGATGAACATGACGAAGCCGGCAAGAAGCTCCATGATGCCTCCTATGTAGCCAAGGATAATGCTGTACCCCACGCGGACGTCTGTAGATGCTGCTGTAACGGTAATGTTGTCAAGAATATGTGTGTACCATGCAATGGGAATGATGGTCAGCACACCTGACAAGAAAATTAGCAAACCACCAAGACCAGCTACAGTCCAGTTAGGTCTTTCCCTCCAGCACCGGACACCGGGAACTGCAACCGCCAAGCCTATCAAGGTGAGAATGAGAGACGCCACCATCATGGCCTGGGCAATCTCAATTATTTGCTCGTTGAAGTAAGCTTCGTCCTGTTGGTTACACAGAATATCCCTTGAAGTGGTCGATGCGCTGCAAATGTCCCATATCCCCTGCTGTAGGAAAGTAGCGGTGGGTTCATTGTCAATATTATTTATGGTTCTCCAGTTCGGAGACACCGTGCTGGTAAGATCAAGGACCCACCCGCACGGAGCCAATACCATACCGAAGATCAGGATGCCTGGTGTCCGAAAGTGGATGAAGGTACCCGAAGGCATCTTGGCTGTATAACTGTGTGCTGTCAGTCGAAAAGCAGTTGGAACATGAACTCTCTGTACAGTTGTCAGCTCACCTATAAACTTTGCCAGACTGAAACCAGAAGGGGTGGAACTGACGGCCTAATAAGATCACTACAAAAAAGATGGGTGTGGTTTAGAGTTTCAGCCACTCAGATACATCCTGCACAAGTTTCGGTAGCACCTAATTAGAAGTGTGACCTGATGTAGGTAGGCTACCAAATAGTCTTTTATGGGATATTTGTGATGTTTAAATGTATACTCGTTTATAAGCCGAATCCGCACATTGCTTCGGTAAGAAGCCTGAACAGCCAAACTGAATTGTGTTTACCAGGACCTATTTAAACGCCTGCATTGGTAAGGCATTTTAAAAACGTACGTCCAAGATGACAGGTACGGTTTGTTATGATGGTATGTGTGACGGGAATGTTGGTCGACAGGACGCACTGGTTTCAGTCAGTGAACACGTGAAAACAAGAATTTGTTATGTCACTCAAACAGGCTACAGTGCCAACCATTACTTTTGTTAGTCTTTTTTGCCATTCCCTACATGTGTATGCATTTCTTGCCGAAAAATCTCGAAATATCTCCTGGAATCAGCTAAATTGTCTGTCGCATAATTTCCTTTGCTGGTAAAGGCATTGTTTGCTAAAGTGATGTTTAATCCAAGGAGGATAACCGGGGGAAATAAGTGTTGCCTTGTCATAGACAAAATAAGATAAAAGACAGTTCAATAAGATAAAAGACAGTTCAATTGTTTCTTGAAATATTATTTTTACATACTAAAAAAGCACTCCAAATGTTTTCTACCTGGTGAACGGCAGTTGAGCGCCCTCCTCTGTACAGATATAGGCTAGTCTGATTTATTTGGTCTCCTCGTTGTCTTTCACATAAAGAGTTGGGCTTGTTAAAACTTTCCTGGCCAGGTCATAGTAAAACATATGGTCTTGAGATTAAGGGAAGGTTATTGTCTTTTATATTAGATATATACTTATATTAATTCATAGAATTTGTGTTGTTTTGGTTTTCAGGCTGAGACGGTGGAGAAATCGAGGTCAGACTGTCAGAAGTCAAAGAAAAGAGAAACTGTTGTAAGGTGGAGGTAGTGTTTGTTGTTGTTGTGCAAATAACGAATACGTTAACTTATTGCAATTATACGCAAATTCATGATATAACTTGACTCATTCGAAGGTGAATGGCAAAACACTTATTATGATAGCCTACTAAGGGCCTGATTTACTAATATGCGAGCGCTGCTTAATCTGCGTTCGCAAATTAACGCACGGTGTTTTTGCGCATTTTACTTGGTATTTATCAAACCAGATCGCGCTGGGCAATCTGTGTTTACTCCGCCCTATATAGGGCCTGATTTACTAACACTGCGACCGCTGCTTAAACTGCTGTCGCAGATTAACGCACGGTGTTTTTGCGCATTTTCCGTGGTATTTATTGAGGAAGAGAAAATGAAGGGTCAGCCAGGTGGAGATATAGATATATTGGTTCACGTTCGCTCAATCACTGAACCTGATTCAATGTGTGCGCTGCTATATTGTTGTTCTGCCCGCCATCCCCTACAGCGAGATGTTTAAAAGAACACGATTATAAAGAATATGCTATTGGTGGCATTAATGCATAAACGGTCTATTATAACAATATAGATGTGTACATGGCGAGATTAATTATGTCTACAAGGGACATGGGTTCACTACAATATATATGGACGTGGTTGCAATCAATGATGCTGATTACGTTCGGAAAGTTTGCGATTTCAAAGTCCGCAATTGCGTTCAGAGCCGAACTCGCGGCATTGTATGGGTAGAGATAGTCATGGCTCTGTGTGTGTGTGTGGGTGTGTGTGTGTGCGCGAGTTCAATGCCTCTCTGTCTCTCTCTCGCTCCTGCGGCCAACGAGAGTGAAGTGTCTTTCTTATAAGTCAATGTTAATGTTGACGGTGGAAAGGGGAATTCACTTTTCCACAAGCTGGTTGAAATTATCCGGAGGCCAATATTTGCAAATTAGTTTTAACAACTGATGGAATGGAATGTGATCGCTGGGTGGAGGGTTGGATGTCTCTCTGATCTGGTCCAGTAATTGAAGTATTGCATGGCTGGTTAACCTGTACCGTCTAATGATTTGTGGTTCGCTTAACTGAAAATGTGTTAGGCTATACAAGTTGAAAAAAATATTTCTGTGCGCTGTCTCTGTCTATGTCTTCGCCTTGCTGCTGCCATATCAACGTTGTCAGCAGGGGCGAATCTAGGTTCCGACTTTTGGGGGGGCTAAGCCCCTAGAGAAATCCTATTATTTTTCCTGTAACCCAACAGAACTAGGGGGGTCTGGGGGCATGCTCCCCCATAAGATTTTTTTTGAAAATATTCTTTTAAATAGTGTCCTCTAGTGGGTTTTAGGTGAGAAATTAACACATTTAGATTTAAAATATGGCACAACAACATATTGAAGACATCTGCTGAGAGGTGCTTATTATACTGTAGCATAATCATTTAATGAAAAGAGACAGATTAGTTGCCTGTTTCACAGAAGACAATCAAATTAAATGTGACATTGTGTCCCAGCTATTAACATTGTTCGGTTATGTGTTCTAAGATAAAGATCCTAAAACATGCATATCTACCCCAGGTGAATTAATGAAAGCCAATTAATACAATGTTGATACTGGAATTTTATTTAGTTATGTATAGAAAGATACACTTTTTAGAGAAAACATTTTAAAATAACAGCAGCTGTTGTAAGAGAGATGAGGGAGTCAAAGATGTACGCCTTTATGGCTAATGAGGCCAGAAATGGAAAGACTGCACTGCTGGCCCTTTCACAGGATGCTGTTAGGGAAAGGCTGCTATCCCTTCACAGAACTGACTCACTTTGATGCTGTCTTAATTAGCACGGTAATTGAGGATCAATTAGTTGCTCATGGTATTGAGGACCTGAAATGTGTAGCTCAGACTTACGATGGGGCAGCTGTAATGGGCGGGCCTTGTTGGGTGTGTGTATTTACGATGAAACGTACCTTGTGATAAAGGCAGTCCGAGTACTTTTCTCCGGCGCTTTCTCCTTCCAATCCTCAGTATAATTCAAACTATTAACATGGGGCGGCATCAACGGTTAACGTTGTAGGCTGGAATTCACTAGCTAGTTATATCTGGCTGAGCCACTGAGTAGGCTAGCATACCCACAGGATCAATGATGATCACTGGCATGATCAAAAGAGCCACGACATCTCTATAATAAATCCGCGATGATTTAACCATTTCGTTTAGTTTACCATTTTAAACGTAATGCGCTATATATACCTTTGTATCGAGCAGCTGATTATGGCAACTTTCACAGCTTTTTTCCGGCTTGAGTCGGACAGTCGCTCCCAGTCTGTTTATTTGACGTTGTCACCGTCTGTCTGCACGCTCTGTCTCACTCACTCACTCACGCACGCAGGCACGCACGACCAAACAGAGCTGTGCGCTTGCCACACAACAGTCTCAAACAGGCAGGAGTCCTGTGCAACTCGAGACTATTTTATTTCTAACCCTAAAAATGAAACTTAATACGTTCACAAAATCGGTTGATAGGTGTGAGTTTGACGATCTCAGAATACAAAAAATTAAACCATTTTTGTTTGGGGGGGCTAATGAAACTTTTGGGGGGGCTCCAGCCCCCCCAAAATGGGGCTAGATCCGCCCCTGGTTGTCAGACTCCGTGGAAATGCGCTTCCTGGTTAAGACGTGCTTTTATGAGGCGGATAATTAGAACACAAATCGGAGACCTGCGCTCGCCAGGCAGTTTATTAAATACCACGCAATACATCATTAGGCGCACTCCTCCCATTAAAGTGCGCGTTACCACCCACGTCTCCGTGCCATCCCACCTGTTGGCAGGTACACACCCTCAAAGCTTTAATTTGCGACTCTACTCAATTGCGCCCCCTTAGTAAATACCGTTTTATGTTTACGACCGCTATTTTACGCCAGAAATGGGCGCAATCCTGTTAGTAAATCTAATCAGGCCCTAAGTTGAAGTTTCACACCTAAGCCTTATGTTTCACAAGCTCTGTATAA
This sequence comes from Sprattus sprattus, assembly GCF_963457725.1. NCBI lineage: Eukaryota > Metazoa > Chordata > Actinopteri > Clupeiformes > Clupeidae > Sprattus > Sprattus sprattus. The sequence continues at coordinate 18,370,339 of NC_137922.1, read as the reverse complement.
GCTCTTTTGTATTAGTAAAGTTATACTGTAAGCATTAAACATTTGAAATGAAAGCAGAACTTTCATGCATCAGTTGTCTTAATCTCCTATGTTTGCTGCATGGAGAGCTTCCACTGTATCCATTTGTATTGTCTTATTTTGTTCACAGCCCATATAATGTAACATTTACTCCACCACACAAAAAGTGAACTTGCAGTTGCACTATTTCATCACTAGATGTCGCCTTTGATTTAGGGATACCTAGTCATCTCACAGTACGATAGTGATTTCAGACCAATCACTACCCCGAATAGCTTCAACTTCCAAATTGTTATTATTTTAATTTTTAATACATATCTCTCATGTCACGTGGACATCTCATAGCCCAACAAACCTTTACAGAAATCAATTACATTTACACAAAAAAATCTGCTTCAAATTAAAGATTTATTCATTTGTTTTTGAACAACACAATTTTCTCTCCGCTTTTTCTCACTTTCCATACAATGCAATGCATATTTGCGCTTGATTGTTAGCATATGTTCTCCGAGCAGTTACGTATGTTTACAGGTGGTAATATGCCCCTGGTGAGCGACCTGGGGGACCTGAGACTGCCACCCTCCAGTGGTGTCATCACAGTGAGTTACTGAGTGCTTGGGAGTCACTGCTGCTTGGGTAGGGTGATGATAATAGGGGGGTAGGAGTAGCCAGTGTTGAGTCGGTTATAGCCATAGGGTTGGTAATTGGAATGATAGGGGTAACCATGGTAATGAGGTTGACCATAGCCATAAGGTTGACCATAGCCATAAGGGATACCAGAGCCATAAGGTTGACCATAGCCATAATGTTGTCCATAGCCATAAGAGAGACCGTAGCCATGAGGGAGACCGTAGCTGTTAGAGGGGTTCTGGAGTCCCTGGAAGTAGTTCAGGCCCAAAAGTGTATCTGGTGGGGGGACGGGGTAGTAGACGGTCCTGGTGGTGCTGCTGCCTCCAGCGGTTTGGGCCAGAGGCTGGAGAGGCTGGGGGCCCTCTGGGTGCTGGGGATGTCAGCAGAAAAACACTCAGTTACTTGCTCATAATCTCTACCGTGAAAGGAGTGCAGCTCATCTCTCCTCAGCTCTGATGGCACTTCTACGAACGGCTCAAAGTGTATACTGTGGTTAAACATTTTAATTTTGCTATGATCTTTACATGTGTCAAATGTTTGATATTAAGATAATAACATGTAATGAGTACATATTTAAAAACAACATATCAAAACCATTACGGCTTTTATGGCATTATGTCTATGGTACTAATTACAACTTAATTTTCAAGCTTGGTTCCCTACTTGTATTTACAGCGAAATATTTCAGGTGTTACCTCTGAATGAGCTGGTTGCTCAGCCCCCTCCTCTGTCTGCAGCTATGGGGGAGAAACCATGTGGTTATACATTTTTACAAATACATTCAGTAAATAAAGTATTTACATCTAGGTGTTCATTCCACAGATGCTTTCGTTCAAAGCAACTTACAATTGAGACATAATACCAGCAAATAGTTAATAAAGGAGATAATAAAGGGGCTTCAGTTACACTGAACTCAGGTGACAGGTATTGATAAGATCTTTGTAGTAAATACAGAAAATATAATCAGTCACTGAGATGCGAATGAGATGTAATGTTCTTAACTTACAGGAACAGCCTGGGAGGCAGCCAGCAGACAAGTCAATAGAATCAGTGCCCTCTTCATTTTTAAAGAATCTGTCGAGAGCACACATCATTTTTATTCATTTTTCTTTTCATCTTTTCATTTGCACATTAATACATTCTTACCTGTGTGGTTTAGCCTACAAATGAAGCATTCAATCCGTTATTTAGCCAAACTGTACATCATCAGTCTTTAGCATTAGGTTTACTGTTTTACCACAGTAGGAACACTGCTACAAGAACTATGCACATAATTGAATGTATAGAAAACAGGTGATTGCTACTTACCATCAATGAGCTAGGTCCAAAGGGACTATATGTTTGTCCATTTATTTGTCAGATCCTTTTATACGCTTGGAAGGTGTTCTTGCCCAATCACATTGCCCTTTCCTCTTATCAGATATCCACTTAAAAGTGGGTACCAATTGTCTGGCGAAACTGTTTTGTTGCACTCGTTGGTTTATTTGCTGACAGTTGATGTAAACATTATCCCTCAAACGACAAAAACAAAATTAAAAATACCACAGTCATTTTGCACATAGCCTACAGTAAATAATGTATCCCTGCAGTCAAGTAACTGTGGTTTACCATGTTGCAATGTGACATATTTTGCCTTGTGGAGAGACACAACATGGTTGGAGGTGAGAGGTCTTGCCCAAGCCAGCATTGCAAAACTCAAAACACCACTTCTTTGGCTTTGAATTAAGCACGCCTTTTTTCTGTTGAATTTTAATGTTGATATTATTTTGAGGAAAAGTTTGCCACTCAAAAAAGGTTCCCCTCTGATCCCTGCAGACTAAGAATCAATGAACCCCATCCTATCTCTGTTCCATCTCTTTGGGTGGATGAAGAGAATTTTAAATGAAAGGCTGATAATGTAAATAAACAAAGCCTGGTCTTCAGTCATTACCATCTTACTGGCAGATTAACAAGAAGTCGTTCAGCTAGTCCTGTTCTTTTTTTGTATCAGAATCAGAATCATGTTTATTGGCCAAGTACATTTTCATATACAAGGAATTTGTTCTGGGTTTAGTTGCTCTCAATGTACTTAAACTGAATTAAACTATACAGTATAACAACAGTTTAGGATAAATAAAATATATAATGTAATAATAAAATAAAATAATTTGTCAACTGTTCATTAGAGTGACAGAAAGGGGGAAAAAACTGTTCCTGTGTCTGGTGGTTTTGGTGTGCAGAGATCTAAAGCACCTGCCAGAGGGGAGGAGCTGGAACAGATTATGTCAGGGGGTGAGGGGTCTGCAATGATTTTCTGCTCGTTTTCTGGCTCTGGAGGTGTACAGGTCCTGGATGGTGGGCAGGTCGGCACCAATGATCATTTCTGCTGACCTGACTGTCCGTTGTAGTCTGTTCCTGTCCAGTTTAGTGGTCGATCCAAACCAGACAGTGATGGATGAGCAGAGAACAGACTCAATGACTAAAGTGTAAAACTGGATCAGCAGCTCCTGAGGCAGGTTGTACTTCCTGAGCTGGCGCAAGAAGTACATCCTCTGCTGGGCCTTTTTGATGACTGATTTTATGTAAGGCTCCCACTTCAGGTTCTAGGAGATTTTGGAACCCAGAAACCTGAAGGCAGGGACGTGCACAGCAATTTTGAAGGGCAGTTGCTCTGCCCTGGAAAAAAGGGGCAACACATTTTTTTTTTGTCACCCCCTCCGCCACGCGCCCGTCATCTGATCGCAAATTTTTCCATTATCATTTTAAACTCTCACTAACCGCCGCTGCCACGCCCCGTCATCTGATCGCAAATTTTGCAAATATCATTTTAAACACTCACTAACCGCCGCTGCCACGCCCCCGTCATATGATCGCAAATTTTGCCAATATCATTTTAAACTCCTACTAACCATTGCTGCCACGCCCCCGTCCCCTGATCGAGAATATATATATTTCCTTTGGAGGGGCAACTTCAGTTGAGGAGGGCAAACGGGCAGTTGCCCGAGCAACCTTAGCCCACTCCTGTGCACGTCCCTGCCTGAAGGATTCCACAGCAGACACAGTGCTGTTCAGTATGGTGAGGGGGGGCAGTGATGGGGGACTCCTCTGAAGTCCACTATCATCTCCACAGTTTTGAGAGAGTTCAACTCCAGGTTGTAGCGACTGCACCACAGGGCAAGCTGCTCAACTTCCCTTCTGTATTCAGACTCATCTCCATCTCGGATGAGGCCGATGATTGTTTTATCGTCTGCAAATTTCAGGGGCTGAACAGGGGCTGGTCTCCTGAGGTGCAGTCATTTGTGTACAGAGAAAAGAGCAGTGGGGAGAGCACACATCCCTGGGGGGCACCAGTGCTGACTGTCCGGGTGCTGGCTGTAATTTCTCCCAGCCTCACCTGCTGCTTCCTGTCTGTCAGGAAGTTCTTGATCCACTGACAGGTGGAGGCGGACACAGTGAGCTGGGTGAGTTCGGTGAGGAGGGCTTATGGCCAAGCTGAAGTCCACAAACAGCATCCTTGCATACGTCCCTGGGGAGTCGAGATGTTTCAGGATGTAGTGCAGTCCAATGTTTACTGCGTCTTCCACTGACCTATTAGCCCGGTAGGCAAACTGCAGAGGGTCCAGGAGGGGGCCTGTGATGACCTTCAGGTGGGACAACACCAGTCTCTCGAAGGACTTCATGACCACAGACGTCAGGGAGACCGGCCTGTAGTCATTCAGACCAGTGATGGAGGGTTTCTTGGGAACCGGGATGATGGTGGAGCGTTTGAAACAGGAGGGGACTTGACACAGCTCCAGAGATCTGTTGAAGATCAGTGTGAAGATGGGGGCCAGCTGGTCAGCACAGACTTTCAGACAGGAGAGGTTGGTTAGCTTGTGAGTGTGTATCAACACAAAGAAGCACATCGGAGCTGTGCGTTTAATACAAATAAAGCTGACTTTATTGTCGAACCATGGACCAAACCATTGTTTAAAGAAGGGGGTTATTGCTAGGAAAATAGAAACTTTTTGTTTTCAATTTTGCTTGATTTTTTGGCTTTGTTTTAACTTTGATGCAGTAGTATGACTATGAGATAGGCCTATGCATAATTATGTAGTCATAGAAAGGGAAGCCTAAATATTAGGCTACTGGGGTTTTTGTGGGCCCCCCTGGGCTGGGGGCCCCTAGAATTTTCATCACCTTTCACCCCTAAACAACGGCCCTGACCGTCAATCTTGGTCAGGGACGGACAGGAGAGTGTTCTGTTCTTTTGCATGTTTTTGGTTGGTGTGCGCTCTAGCAGACAAATGTTACCTGGATCTTTGAATTATTAGAGATTGATTAACGTAATGTATGTAATGAAATTGCCGTCTTATAAATGTTTTGAAAAGCTGTGTCTTGAATCTCCACAACAGCTAGATCCTCATATAAGGTTGTTAGATTATGTCATATTAGGTCTAGACAGTGGCCAGGAGAGAAGAGAACCCAACCTGTGCTGGGCTGCTCTGCGTGTAACCTTTCCATCTCTCTCTCTCTTCTGCTCCCCAACCACAGGCATGATGAGGCCTCGCAATTAACTCAGGGGATTGATGCTGAAGTAATAAGTTGGTTTGGGACATGTTCATGGCTTGTTTCATTTGGTATGAAGTTATCCATGCGCCGCAAAAATGCATAGTCTGGAGATTGAGATGGTGGGCTGATTGCAAATTATTTTCTTTACCTTCACCACTTTGTGATTCATTTTGGAACCTCAAACACAAGCGATAAATAACTTTCATGCTCTACAACATTCTATTTTGCATCATTTTTTAATCCTTTTATCACATGAGAATGATGTCTCATCATCATGAGAGACATACTGCACATTCTAAGAGTTTTGACAATACATTATTTCAGCTAGGCACACTTACACTGTGGTTTAACAAATGTGTTTCAAGAGTCATGGGAAAGACCCTCTCTGATTGGTTGACCAGAGACAGACTGATCCTTTATATGCAGAGTTTTCTCTGCCACAGTCCTGTAGCTGACATGTTTTAATCTCTCTGGGCTTGGAATTACTTTCCCTTTACTGTAAGTTTATGTCTTTGTCAGCATTACACTTCATACTTGTTTTCATACTATAGTCAGAGATGATGATGATGATGCTTTTTCAACAGCGCCATGATGAAGGCTCTACTTTGGATCATGAGTCTCATATGTTTGAGTGTCTCTGCTCCAGTGAGTACATGAGAAAACTTCAGCTTAGAAATCAGTATTTTTTTCATTTGTGGGCAAACATGTAGCTGAAGAAGACATTTAAGCAGGATAATCTGACAAAGCCATTCTCATTTGTGTTTCATTTCAGCTAGAAGAACAGATCCAGGCTGAAGTAAGTATATTTTACTCTATGCATGTCTGCAGACATTATGTGGAATATGTAACAGAAAATATCAATTCAGTATGGTCTTAAAGCCAAAGGTATCAATATTTGTGTAAACAAATGGTCAATTCAGTCATGTTTAAAATAGCAATTGTACCAGGGGAAGACAGTCTTGTAAACCCAATTGTGAAATTTAAAAAGTTTTGCATCACATAAACATTTAATGGCAATATTTTGAAACTATAGTATATTTTTTCCTTTTTGCAGAGTATGTCATTCACTGGACAACCTTTGGCACAACGACCTCAACAAAGGGTCATTTCTAGAACATACCACTACCCCCTCTATCCCCGACTGGATGACTTTTATCTCACTTATCCCACTGGCCCTTTCAACCCTGTCTTCAACCTCTATCGTTCCTTCTCACCCCGGGTCTACATGCCGCTGGGCCACAGACCAGCAGTGTACACCCAGTTCCCATCTCTGAGCGGAAACATGGCCCCTTACTATTCCTTTTAGACCAGACACCTGATCCGTCAGTGGCTATCTTAGCATTCTGAGATTTTGTTTAGGTTTTTTGTTTCATTAGCTGTTAACAAGAAAATGTACATGTTTTAAGGTTTAATGATGCAATGAAAACCTATGCTTGGTGTTACAAACGTATAGTGTCAATTCATCATTATACTTCTCTATATTCAAATATTTTTTCCCCACTATAGATTAGGACGGATACATTTTTCTGTTTTGTTTAAATAATTAATCAAACATTTAAGAAACTAACGTCTTAGAGGTGAGCAACAAAAATTAGTTTCTTTTCCAATTACATGACTTCACCAATGGTCACCTGGCTTAAAGCAGATGGTGTACTGTATATAAGGTTGTGAATGGGGCTGTAACTTCTCTGAAATCCTTACAATAAACAAGTTCTGCATTCACTTTTGTCTGAACACAAAATTAGTCAAGCTGGGTGGGAGTAGGAAGTCATAAGTTAGGAGAGTCATTTTAACCAACCAACAATGTAACATGTATCTGTTTTCACTTATTTATTCATCAAAAAGTTTAATTTCAAAGGGAAAAGAGAGAAATCTGTGTTTGAACTGGGGGGACTCCGCAAAGGACTTCATGTTCTTGATTTTGGCTTCTTTCTGGGGATCAAACCAGTTGAGTAAGTTAGTTCAATTCCTGATCCTTCACACTCTGAAAGATGGACATCAAGTTGCATCACTTGTATGACTGTAGCTAATACATTTGCAGCTTTATTACCTGGTACATATACCATACTGGATGCATGCCCTTGGCCAGGATAAAAGCAGGCAGAGATAGGAAGCTTTTTATTATCCCCTAACAGTCCCAGGGATGCACTGGTCCCCAGAGTGTCCTTACTCCAAAACATGACTACCCTCTCCAATTTCAGATTAGCCAATCAGAGAACACACTTCTGGTACAGGCCACATTGAGATTTCAACCAAACCCATAAGTGCTCTCCAGTGTCGATGCCAAGCATGAAATACATGTGGTGTATCCAAACGTGTGGTTTCAGGGCTACTGGGCTTGTATTAGAGAAAGTGGTTTGACCACTGTACTAAATATACCAGACCTGCAGCTGTGTTGACAGCACTCAGGAGGGCGCTGACTGGCTCGCTCTCATGGGACAGGACAGGCAGCTAAGGTCAGAGCTAGTCTCACAGCCACTGAGGGACTCAAAACAAGTAGTACTTGTCCAGAAGTCTCGTATAATTGATGATAATAATCATTTTATTTACAGTACTGTGCAAAAGTTTTAGGCAGGTGTGAAAAAATGCTATGAACTAAGAATGCTTTGAAAAATGTAAACAATAAATGTTTATTTTTTATCCATTTACATGGTAAGACTGAGCACAGCAACAAGACACAACGTAGATATACTGCATCAGCAGGGTCTCTCCCAGACAAAGATTTCAAAGCAGACAGGGGTTTCAAAATGTGCAGTTCAAGCTCTTTTGAAGAAGACGTTGAGGATCGTAGACGCAGTGGTCAGCCAAGGAAACTTAATGCAGCTGATGAAAAACACATCAAGCTTATTTACCTTCGAAATCGGAAGATTTCAAGCAGTGGCATCAGCTCAGAACTGGCAGAAACCAGTGGTACCCAGTTACAGACATTTACTGTCCGGGGAAGTCTGGCCAGAAGTGGTCTTCATGGAAGAGTTGCAGCCAAAAAGCTCTACCCCGACAAGGAAACAAGGCCAAGTGACTGAACTAAGCACGAAAACATAGAAACTGGGGTGCAGAAACATGGCAGAAGGTGCTCTGGACTGATGAGTCAAAATTAGAAATATTTGGCTGTAGAAGAAGGCAGTTTGTTCGCCGAAGGGCTGGAGAGAGGTACAATAATGAGAGTCTGCAGGCAACAGTGAAGCATGGTAGAGGTTCCTTTCCAGTTTGGGGCTGCATTTCTGCAAGTGGAGTTGGAGATTTGGTCAGGATGAATGGTGTCCTCAATGCTGAGAAATACAGGCAGATACTAATCCATCATGCAATACCATCAGGGAGGCGTATGATTGGCACCAAATGTATTCTGCAGCAGGAACATAACCCCAAACATACAGCCAATGTCATTAACAACTATCTTCAGCTTAAAGAAGAACAGAAAGTCCTGCAAATGATGGTATGACCCCCACAGAGCCCTGATCTCTACATCATCGAGTCTGTCTGGGTTTACATGAAGAGACAGCCTACATCCACAGAAGATCTGTGGTTAGTTCTCCAATATGTTTGGAACAATTTACCATCCGAGTTCCTTCAAAAACTGGGCGCAAGTGTATCTGGAACAATTGATGCTATTTTGAAGGCAAAGGCTGGTCACACCAAATATTGATTTAATTTAGAATTTTCTTCTGTTCCTTCACTGCATTTTGTTAATTTATGAAGAATTGATGAAAATAAACTGTTAACACTTCCATTTTTGAAAGCATTCTTAGTTTACAGCATTTTTTCACACCTGCCTAAAACTTTTGCACAGTACTGTATATAAAATAAATCCTAAATCTTAATGAGAGCCCGTGCAGAGAAGCTCAAATTGGGGTAATGCGGGTTCTCAAGACAGCGCTAAACCCAGCTACTGCCACGCCCCCATCGACTTCAACTCACGCACCTCCGCTTCATTCACAAACTGTCAATTTCCCAGTCTCCTGATTTCCCGATCACCTGCACCTGTCGTTCACACCCAGACTTCCACTCCTACGATCTCCTTCATTCCTCTCAGACATCCACACTCCTCTGAACTCCCTCGTTCCTTGGATTCCGACTCCTTGGTCTGTTCCGCGCACGTGTACTCTGTCACCAAAAGTTTGAACATCTCCTAAGTTATATCCTGTGTTCTGTTCTGAAATCTTCTTAATTAATATCGAAATATCATACGTTCGTACGTTCGTGTTTTTCCAGCGTGTTTTGTTTTTTTGTATAATTTCAAGTATAGAAGTTCAATCTGAGCGTTCGCCCCGTTGGTCTGTTAGTCTTCCCTGTTTCCTTTTCCCCTTTCCCTGGCTGTGTTCCAAATAAAGACTCTGTTTTAACATCTCTGCGTCCTGAAGTCCTGTGACAGATACCCTTAACCATGTCGGTCACCTTGGATTAATTGAAGGTGTTTCAGTAATTAATTCAATACAGGATTATAATTTAAGAATAACCTCACTTTGGCAATATTTCTAAATTGATGAAAACAGGACTGCACCATGCACTTCACATGATCTAACCAGCTCAAACTTGAGTCAAAACATTTCTGGACAGTGGACACCTGTTTTACATGTGTGGACTATTCCCCAAGAGAATGTTGAAACAAGTTAGAAAAGAGGCCTGGCCCAATGATAAGTACCTCTGTTTTTTTAAAGTGTTGAGTTGGAGGAAGTTGCAGGACATCCAATTATTATTGTCATATATGCATTCTTGGATAGATTGCAACTTGTCCACCTCATGTGGCTTGAAAGACAAGCAAAGCTGAACATAGTTGAAAATGTTCAAAATTTACATTACGACATCTAAGGACATGACCTAGCGGTAGCATGTAAGAGTCAACAGTAGGAGTCCTAAAATAGATCCCTGAGGGAAACCACAGTGGAGAGCTCAGGCTGAAGATGTCTGATCGCCCACTGGCACCACAAAACATCTGTTCCCTAGATAAGCTCTGGACCAGCTAAATGCAGATCCTGTGATACCAACCCGCTGTCTTAGTCTGTCAATTATAATAGTATGGTCCACAGTGTCACTTGGATCAAACTAAATTAAAATGGACTTCTCCCCGGCCGCTTCACTCAACAGAAGGTCAATTATGACTCGAAGAATTGCAGTTTCAGTACCATGATGCTGCCTGAAACCAGACAGAAATTCTTCAAAGATGTAATTTTCCTCTAACACATTAAATAGCTGTTAAGCAACTGCCTTCTCTAATACATTTAAGTTTGGAGATAGGCTTGTGACCACTGTTTTAACACAGCCAGGTTAGGTTTTTTTAATAAAAGAAGCTGCACAACTGCCAGCTTGAAATGGCCAGAAACACACAATAGTGATCAATATTAATTAATTAATATACTGAATAGCCACAGAAATACTATTTTACTTGTTTGACCACAGTCAAACTTACACATTCAGTGTCTGTACATACAAGAGGTTTGTGGCGAAAGGTGATTCCACCAGGGGATCGTCATTTAAATATTGCTTTGTGAGAGTTATCTGGTTTGGCATAGATCAGTTTCTCAGGGTCAGTTGGATCCAAATCTTTCAATCGTATTCTTTTCTCCAGGACAACAAAGTCTGGCAATCAGTGAAGCTCCAGTCCATGGTGATCATTTATCTCTGAGACATAAAACCTGTTTGATTTCTAGAATGGTTGACACCTCACTGACAATCACTGGTCTCAAGCTGATGATACACTGCACAGCTTTTGATCAACTCAGATGGGCAACTTTATCAAGAAACAGTGGACAAACACATCTTGTAAGGGTGACTGTTATGTAAAAGTAATAGTTATTTGTTGCCCTATGATTCATACCGTTGGCTTTTGATGGCAATGTTGCCCCACCAAATGGGCCAAAATGTGTCTTTTTGTGTCTAAAATTCACATTTCCATCCAGCTATGTAGGATGTTGTATTTATACTATACGTCTAAAAACGCAGTCTAACATCTGCAAGGTTTTGGGAAATTCCCATGGCTGTTGATTTGAATGTTGAGAAATGTTTTCATGTTTTGCAATGCACTTCACCACTGAAGACAAACGTCATGATATAAAATGTACAACAGGACTCCAAACCACAGTTTCGTTGTAATATTTTGGTAATGATATTGTGAAATATTTGATTTGACTGATATAATTGCCTTCTAAGTATGCGATCGTTTCCAGGAGACAAATGCAATTCATTTAGTGGTAGGGTTTTGGCAAATGAGCTAATCTTCATGCCTCAACTAGAATGCCTACATCATCAGCACACCCACTTTTCCTGCAACGTCTTTCCACTCCTTGTCTTGACCACAGAACATACCAGGTGTGAGCCTTAAAACAAACAAACCCTATTTGAATTCTGTGACATGGCCAGATGGGGGCAATATATCTCTATCAGCCACTGCCAATCCTTCACCTGGAATTGATCCAAGTGTGTTAAAGCCCTGACACAGAAGTGTGTTTTGAATACATATACTTCTACTTAATGTCTCACATTAACTTTATCCATCTTCATCTTATCTTCTTTCTTCAGAAAAGCTTCCTTGTTCCTGTTATTCTGGCTAAATGAAGGCCAAACACATCATGGCCTTCAGACCACAGGCCAGTGTTGCATCAACTGTAGTCCACTGCTGGAAGGTGTAGGTCAGGGGAGGACTGAGCACCCCTGCTCCACCGCCATAGCCAAAACATGCCGTGTGTGTATGTGTGTGTGTGTGGTTTTTACTAAATGACTAAAATGACACCCCCCATATTCATAAAAACATCGAAACATGTCATCTTCTCTTGCCTACTGCCAGAGTTTTGTCAGTGAGATGCAGCCAAATGTGTGCTCTATGATGTTTTCCACAGAGTGCCCAGATGTCAGGCTTGTCTCTAGCACACAAGTTACAGCAATCACGTGTCATTCATGGGATTTGTCAGTATTCACTGGACCGGATCCTGACAACTTACCTATTCAAACACTTAGACAGCTAACCATATACAGGCATTACTGAAACATTCTATCTGAGATCTGTCTATGATAAAGAAGCATGTGGCTTCATGCCAGAACATACAGGACTTAAACATGTTGCAATGGTAAACTAAGGAGCACACTGTATACCCACTAAGCAGTTCGACAAGGCTTGAATGCTCTTCCCATCTTTTCCACTGTCAATTTTGTATGTGATGTGTACATGTATTATGTATATACCATTTTAGGTTGTATGTATCGCGTACATGTATCTTATGTTGTAAGTATCGTGTACATGTATCATGTATATACCATTTTATGTTTGTATGTATCATGTACATGTATCATGTATATACCATTTTATGTTTGTATGTATCGTGTACATGTATGATGTCATTTTATGTTGTATATATTGTGTACATTTTCCATGTTTCTGATTCTTCGCCCTCCCCCCCCTTATTCTGCTCAAGGCTTCTTCCTGTAGAGGGAGATTTTCCTCGCCCTTCTCGCCTTTATGCTTGCTTCAGGGGGGTTCAGGCTCTGGGCTTTATAAAACACCTTGAGACAATTTGTATTGTTTTGGCGCTATATAAATTAAAATGAATCGCACTGAAATACAGGTTAAATAGTTCATCAGATTACACTATGAAATGTGTGGTACCTCAGTAATGAAATTACTCCCTTATTATCTGATCTGGAGAAGGAAAACGCCCCTTATTGTTTTTGATATTGCTACATTGAACCATAGAAGGTACAAACGCAGAAATGATCTAGGGTGCATGATTCACTGTGATGTCTGGAAAGTTCACGTCACTGCTACATTTCCAATAACTTACAACCTGTAACTTCCAATAACTAATAACCTGTCACTTGTGTTAGTTATAAGTTGGAACGAATGCTTCTTGAGTTGCAGAGTGCGTTTTTGTTTTAGTTTTCTTATTTAGCAGGAGATTTCTCCTTTCATTTTGAGAGTTTTTTGTTGTTTCCCGGAAGGTATTTAATTGTGGCCTAGTGATGTTGCTCAGCAAAGCAAGTGTCATGGTTGAGGTGATGAATTTTCCATTAAAATCAGGGTTGGGTTAGATACGCCATGCCATCCGACTAACACGTGCCTGCACACTAGGACGTGCCAGCACACTTCACTTGCATCGGGTGAGGAAATTCCCAAGGTCATTTAGAGACCCAGCCCTTGCGTTACTCATCACCACTTAATGCTGTATATTAACCTGGACCCATGCAAGAGGATCCTCAGTTGTTGAAGGATTTTAATAACCTAGGCCATCCAAGACAGAAGTGAAGACACCCAGAAGCGAAGGTAACCCAAAATCTAAACTTCTCACACATAAGCTATTTACACAGTAATAAAATTAACTGGAATTGTAGTGCTCTTGTGTTTGAATGACATTTTATCTTTGGAATATGTTAGGCAATATTCCAAATATTCCAACAATGTCAGGCATGTGTTAAGTTAAGGTTGGTTTCTTCTTTGTTTTTGTTCAGGAAACACGGCACCAGGAACTGAACAATGTCAATGTTAAGGACCGCTCTCCTCATCATGTTTGTGACGGCAGCACTGTCAAAACCAGTAAGATTTATAAGAGACAGTCTTAGACTGCAGAGCATGGTGCCAAGCATTGTATCATAGCAAAAAGCATGGTGTTGTGCTCTTGTGGTATTGCTCCTTTAATAACTGTGGTAATTAGAAATAGAAGTAACTTCCAATATTACTTGTAAGCATAAAATCTGGACCAGCCTCACTGACCAAAATGTCTATCTTTTTTTACAGTTTGGTGGGCGCAGACAAGAATCCTCTGAATCCAGCGAATCTAAGGAGACCATTTACACGCTTGGTTCTGGTTCAAACTCGGAGTCTGGGGCAAACTCAGATTCTGGCTCAAAGTCGGAGTCTGGTTCAAACTCGGATTCTGGTTCAAACTCAGATTCTAGTTCAAGCTCGGAATCTGGTTCAAACTCAGATTCTAGTTCAAGCTCGGAATCCTCAGAGGAGGTCATAAGGACCACAAGCTCACCACTCACCACCGAAACAGCTGCAAGTAACACTGTGGACTCTGTGATAACAACAACTGCAGACACTGTGACAACAACTGCAGACACTGTGACAGCAACTGCAGACACTGTGACAACAACTGCAGACCATGTGACAACAACTACAGACACTGTGACAGGAACAACTGCGGACACTGTGACAGGAACAACTGCAGACACTGTGACAGGAACAACTGCGGACACTGTGACAGCAACAACTGAAAATAAAATCACAAACTGTGTAACTCTGGATATTACAACAATTGTCCGAGGAGACAATTAAGTTATAACACTTAAACACTTAGCCATCTATATTGCATTTTGTAGCATTTTGTATTACTGTTCATGAGCACAGTGGATTGCATGTTATACAGTATGTTGTTTATTCTGTATGCTTTTACAGAAATGTTTTCTGTGCTCCCTTGTTTTGGTTTATATGTACGTATATCATAAATATATAAATAATAATATTATATTTGATGTATATCATGTATATGGAAGCATCTGTACTCAAATTAATAAAGCCATCTTATCAAATACAACTTGTCTTTCACTGACATGGAATTTGTCAAAGCCTCTCTGTTACTCTTCCGTTGCAGTGTGCAATCCTCCTGGAGAGATAATCTCGGGCCAGGTTTAGATCTAGTCCCAATTTACCTTACCTAGTGCTGCCACGGAAATGATTACAAATCCTTAGCTTAGCTTAATTAGGTGTGTCATGATTTGGTTATGACTGCACTCATCAGAAAGGTTGTTTCCCCAGGGTGAGGCTGAGAAAGCCCTGTAACCAAGCCCAGAGGTTACGGGAAAAAAATACATAATAATACATGAGTCTGTGTGTGTGTGTGTGTGTGTGTGTGTATTTTTTTATTTATTTTTATTGTATGTCTGAGTTTGTCTAAATCCGTGTTCATCTACCAAATATGCAAGGGCTGTGAGTCTTCCAAGGATCTGACTAGGAACAAATGCAATTTTTTTTTTAAATGCCTGGGAAGTGCATTAATCCTTCCCCTTCAAAATTGAAAGTAAATGTTATCCATTGTTGCCCGATGTTGGTTGGACTCGAATGAGTAAACGACTGTTGAGATTTTATAAAAGGCTGTTGTTTCAGAGAAACTGAGCTAGAGGGCGTAGTAGGGAACCGTAGGGAAATTTCCATTGAACTAAATTACAACGTCAGCATTGGCCACATCTCATCAAACATGATACTGCTAACTTCTCTTACAATAGCCATAGCCTTGTCTGGGTTTCAACTGACAGCTTTCCCCTGTTCATCACCTTCTCACTCTCTGGATCTTGTTGGCTGACCCAATAGAAAATCAGCTGTACTAGTCTCCTCTCGAATGATCTTTTCCAGAATATAGTCCTGGTGAAAGATGAGTGTGTGAGATATTGTCAGGCATTGCCTTTGCATTTACATTGTCATTTAGCAGACGCTTTTATCCAAAGCGACTTATCAGGATGTATAAACATTTTACATTTACACTGCACATCAGGAGCAATTAAGGGTTCAGTGTCTCGCTCAAGGACACTTTGACAGTGAGGAATCGAACTAGAAACCTTCTGATTACTAAACGAATTCCCTACCTCCTGTACCACTGTCGCCCCCTGCCTGCTTACCTTTTCCCCTCAGAGCAATGTGGTGCGACACATGGGAAGTCCTAACACTTGCTGTTAGACAACCCCAAGGATCTTTCGATTCTAGATGAATTCTGGACATTTAAATAATCCTGTCCAGATAAGTGGAAATACACATAAGGTCTAATCTCAACTTTCCTTTGCCAACATGGATTCCGATCTTCTCATAGCGCTGGCAATTCTCGGAGCAAAGGAGACCTTGATACTGTACCACCCGGGGCAAACACCACGCACAGGCGTCTGGGAGCAGAGTAATTACAGCACATGCCATTCCACTGCACATTAGGGATCCTGGTTTGGCTTAAAGACTCCCTGATATGCATGATTTAGTGAACAATAAGGACTCAGTGTTGAATGGGATGGGGTGAGCATGCTGACTTTGTGGAATGCTAGAATCCTTTTTTAATTTCTTACTCTGGGCTTCACTGGGATGATCTGATACTAAACCCAGCCCAAGAACATACAAACACCATGACTGAATGCTACTTAAGGGGAATACCCAGGGAGATGATGGTGTGAGCTTTGCATTGAGAGCTACACAGTGGGCCTACAGAAGAATCTTATTTTTATGAAATCAGTCCTATAAATTATAAATTAGCTATACATTTAGCATTAGCTAACAGATCATTTGTATTAGCTATTTCTCCTATGTTATGTCAACCTGTGTTTTGGAACTGGTAGCATCAAGCGTTAATAGAGCTGAGACTCCTCTCTGTTGAATGATAATTGATCAGATTTATTGATTCAGTGCTTCTTTAAGTAAACGACACAAGCTTCAGGATCGGACATTTGTGTCCTTCACACAAGTAGAGTGAAGCTATTACCAATACTTCTTGTTCAGTTTGTGGTTAGGCTGGTTTTGCACAGTGCTCATTTGTGGAGA